>NC_143039.1:16075000-16265000 GCF_057628025.1 Oncorhynchus mykiss
GGAGTATTTAGGAGAGTTAGGGGTATTACTGTAAAAAGGCAGTACAGAGGAGTATTTAGGAGAGTTAGGGGTATTACTGTAGAAAGGCAGTACAGAGGAGTATTTAGGGGAGTTAGGGGTATTACTGTAAAAAGGCAGTACAGAGGAGTATTTAGGAGAGTTAGGGGTATTACTGTAGAAAGGCAGTACAGAGGAGTATTTAGGAGAGTTAGGGGTATTACTGTAGAAAGGCAGTAGGAAGGAGTATTTAGGGGAGTTAGGGGTATTACTGTAGAAAGGCAGTACAGAGGAGTATTTAGGAGAGTTAGGGGTATTACTGTAGAAAGGCAGTAGGAATGAGTATTTAGGGGAGTTAGGGGTATTACTGTAGAAAGGCAGTAGGAAGGAGTATTTAGGGGAGTTAGGGGTATTACTGTAGAAAGGCAGTACGAAGGAGTATTTAGGGGAGTTAGGGGTATTACTGTAGAAAGGCAGTAGGAAGGAGTATTTAGGGGAGTTAGGGGTATTACTGTAGAAAGGCAGTACAGAGGAGTATTAAGGGGAGTTAGGGGTATTACTGTAGAAAGGCAGTAGGAAGGAGTATTTAGGGGAGTTAGGGGTATTACTGTAGAAAGGCAGTACAGAGGAGTATTAAGGGGAGTTAGGGGTATTACTGTAGAAAGGCAGTACAGAGGAGTATTTAGGGGAGTTAGGGGTATTACTGTAGGAAGGCAGTAGGAAGGAGTATTTAGGGGAGTTAGGGGTATTACTGTAGGAAGGCAGTAGGAAGGAGTATTTAGGGGAGTTAGGGGTATTACTGTAGAAAGGCAGTAGGAAGGAGTATTTAGGGGAGTTAGGGGTATTACTGTAGAAAGGCAGTACAGAGGAGTATTTAGGGGAGTTAGGGGTTTTACTGTAGAAAGGCAGTAGGAATGAGTATTTAGGGGAGTTAGGGGTATTACTGTAGGAAGGCAGTACGAATGAGTATTTAGGGGAGTTAGGGGTATTACTGTAGAAAGGCAGTAGGAATGAGTATTTAGGGGAGTTAGGGGTATTACTGTAGAAAGGCAGTACGAAGGAGTATTTAGGGGAGTTAGGGGTATTACTGTAGAAAGGCAGTAGGAATGAGTATTTAGGGGAGTTAGGGGTATTACTGTAGAAAGGCAGTAGGAAGGAGTATTTAGGGGAGTTAGGGGTATTACTGTAGAAAGGCAGTACGAAGGAGTATTTAGGGGAGTTAGGGGTATTACTGTAAAAAGGCAGTACAGAGGAGTATTTAGGAGAGTTAGGGGTATTACTGTAGAAAGGCAGTACGAAGGAGTATTTAGGGGAGTTAGGGGTATTACTGTAGAAAGGCAGTAGGAATGAGTATTTAGGGGAGTTAGGGGTATTACTGTAGAAAGGCAGTACGAAGGAGTATTTAGGGGAGTTAGGGGTATTACTGTAGAAAGGCAGTACGAAGGAGTATTTAGGGGAGTTAGGGGTATTACTGTAGAAAGGCAGTAGGAAGGAGTATTTAAGGGAGTTAGGGGTATTACTGTAGAAAGGCAGTAGGAAGGAGTATTTAGGGGAGTTAGGGGTATTACTGTAGAAAGGCAGTACGGAGGAGTATTTAGGGGAGTTAGGGGTATTACTGTAGAAAGGCAGTACAGAGGAGTATTTAGGGGAGTTAGGGGTATTACTGTAGAAAGGCAGTAGGAAGGAGTATTTAGGGGAGTTAGGGGTATTACTGTAGAAAGGCAGTAGGAAGGAGTATTTAGGGGAGTTAGGGGTATTACTGTAGAAAGGCAGTAGGAAGGAGTATTTAGGGGAGTTAGGGGTATTACTGTAGAAAGGCAGTACAGAGGAGTATTTAGGGGAGTTAGGGGTATTACTGTAGAAAGGCAGTAGGAAGGAGTATTTAGGGGAGTTAGGGGTATTACTGTAGAAAGGCAGTACAGAGGAGTATTTAGGGGAGTTAGGGGTATTACTGTAGAAAGGCAGTAGGAAGGAGTATTTAGGGGAGTTAGGGGTATTACTGTAGGAAGGCAGTAGGAAGGAGTATTTAGGGGAGTTAGGGGTATTACTGTAGGAAGGCAGTAGGAAGGAGTATTTAGGGGAGTTAGGGGTATTACTGTAGAAAGGCAGTACAGAGGAGTATTTAGGGGAGTTAGGGGTATTACTGTAGAAAGGCAGTAGGAAGGAGTATTTAGGGGAGTTAGGGGTATTACTGTAGAAAGGCAGTAGGAAGGAGTATTTAGGGGAGTTAGGGGTATTACTGTAGAAAGGCAGTACAGAGGAGTATTTAGGGGAGTTAGGGGTATTACTGTAGAAAGGCAGTAGGAAGGAGTATTTAGGGGAGTTAGGGGTATTACTGTAGAAAGGCAGTACAGAGGAGTATTTAGGGGAGTTAGGGGTATTACTGTAGAAAGGCAGTACAGAGGAGTATTTAGGGGAGTTAGGGGTATTACTGTAGGAAGGCAGTAGGAAGGAGTATTAAGGGGAGTTAGGGGTATTACTGTAGGAAGGCAGTAGGAAGGAGTATTTAGGGGAGTTAGGGGTATTACTGTAGAAAGGCAGTACAGAGGAGTATTTAGGGGAGTTAGGGGTATTACTGTAGAAAGGCAGTAGGAAGGAGTATTTAGGGGAGTTAGGGGTATTACTGTAAGAAGGCAGTAGGAAGGATGATTTAGGGGAGTTAGGGGTATTACTGTAGAAAGGCAGTAGGAAGGAGTATTTAGGGGAGTTAGGGGTATTACTGTAGAAAGGCAGTAGGAAGGAGTATTTAGGGGAGTTAGGGGTATTACTGTAGGAAGGCAGTAGGAAGGAGTATTTAGGGGAGTTAGGGGTATTACTGTAGAAAGGCAGTACAGAGGAGTATTAAGGGGAGTTAGGGGTATTACTGTAGAAAGGCAGTACAGAGGAGTATTTAGGGGAGTTAGGGGTATTACTGTAGGAAGGCAGTAGGAAGGAGTATTTAGGGGAGTTAGGGGTATTACTGTAGGAAGGCAGTAGGAAGGAGTATTTAGGGGAGTTAGGGGTATTACTGTAGAAAGGCAGTAGGAAGGAGTATTTAGGGGAGTTAGGGGTATTACTGTAGAAAGGCAGTACAGAGGAGTATTTAGGGGAGTTAGGGGTTTTACTGTAGAAAGGCAGTAGGAATGAGTATTTAGGGGAGTTAGGGGTATTACTGTAGGAAGGCAGTACGAATGAGTATTTAGGGGAGTTAGGGGTATTACTGTAGAAAGGCAGTAGGAATGAGTATTTAGGGGAGTTAGGGGTATTACTGTAGAAAGGCAGTACGAAGGAGTATTTAGGGGAGTTAGGGGTATTACTGTAGAAAGGCAGTAGGAATGAGTATTTAGGGGAGTTAGGGGTATTACTGTAGAAAGGCAGTAGGAAGGAGTATTTAGGGGAGTTAGGGGTATTACTGTAGAAAGGCAGTACGAAGGAGTATTTAGGGGAGTTAGGGGTATTACTGTAAAAAGGCAGTACAGAGGAGTATTTAGGAGAGTTAGGGGTATTACTGTAGAAAGGCAGTACGAAGGAGTATTTAGGGGAGTTAGGGGTATTACTGTAGAAAGGCAGTAGGAATGAGTATTTAGGGGAGTTAGGGGTATTACTGTAGAAAGGCAGTACGAAGGAGTATTTAGGGGAGTTAGGGGTATTACTGTAGAAAGGCAGTACGAAGGAGTATTTAGGGGAGTTAGGGGTATTACTGTAGAAAGGCAGTAGGAAGGAGTATTTAGGAGAGTTAGGGGTATTACTGTAGAAAGGCAGTAGGAAGGAGTATTTAGGGGAGTTAGGGGTATTACTGTAGAAAGGCAGTACGGAGGAGTATTTAGGGGAGTTAGGGGTATTACTGTAGAAAGGCAGTACAGAGGAGTATTTAGGGGAGTTAGGGGTATTACTGTAGAAAGGCAGTAGGAAGGAGTATTTAGGGGAGTTAGGGGTATTACTGTAGAAAGGCAGTAGGAAGGAGTATTTAGGGGAGTTAGGGGTATTACTGTAGAAAGGCAGTAGGAAGGAGTATTTAGGGGAGTTAGGGGTATTACTGTAGAAAGGCAGTACAGAGGAGTATTTAGGGGAGTTAGGGGTATTACTGTAGAAAGGCAGTAGGAAGGAGTATTTAGGGGAGTTAGGGGTATTACTGTAGAAAGGCAGTACAGAGGAGTATTTAGGGGAGTTAGGGGTATTACTGTAGAAAGGCAGTAGGAAGGAGTATTTAGGGGAGTTAGGGGTATTACTGTAGGAAGGCAGTAGGAAGGAGTATTTAGGGGAGTTAGGGGTATTACTGTAGGAAGGCAGTAGGAAGGAGTATTTAGGGGAGTTAGGGGTATTACTGTAGAAAGGCAGTACAGAGGAGTATTTAGGGGAGTTAGGGGTATTACTGTAGAAAGGCAGTAGGAAGGAGTATTTAGGGGAGTTAGGGGTATTACTGTAGAAAGGCAGTAGGAAGGAGTATTTAGGGGAGTTAGGGGTATTACTGTAGAAAGGCAGTACAGAGGAGTATTTAGGGGAGTTAGGGGTATTACTGTAGAAAGGCAGTAGGAAGGAGTATTTAGGGGAGTTAGGGGTATTACTGTAGAAAGGCAGTACAGAGGAGTATTTAGGGGAGTTAGGGGTATTACTGTAGAAAGGCAGTACAGAGGAGTATTTAGGGGAGTTAGGGGTATTACTGTAGGAAGGCAGTAGGAAGGAGTATTAAGGGGAGTTAGGGGTATTACTGTAGGAAGGCAGTAGGAAGGAGTATTTAGGGGAGTTAGGGGTATTACTGTAGAAAGGCAGTACAGAGGAGTATTTAGGGGAGTTAGGGGTATTACTGTAGAAAGGCAGTAGGAAGGAGTATTTAGGGGAGTTAGGGGTATTACTGTAAGAAGGCAGTAGGAAGGATGATTTAGGGGAGTTAGGGGTATTACTGTAGAAAGGCAGTAGGAAGGAGTATTTAGGGGAGTTAGGGGTATTACTGTAGAAAGGCAGTAGGAAGGAGTATTTAGGGGAGTTAGGGGTATTACTGTAGGAAGGCAGTAGGAAGGAGTATTTAGGGGAGTTAGGGGTATTACTGTAGAAAGGCAGTACAGAGGAGTATTTAGGGGAGTTAGGGGTATTACTGTAGAAAGGCAGTACGAAGGATTATTTAGGGGAGTTAGGGGTATTACTGTAGGAAGGCAGTAGGAAGGAGTATTTAGGGGAGTTAGGGGTATTACTGTAGAAAGGCAGTAGGAAGGAGTATTTAGGGGAGTTAGGGGTATTACTGTAGAAAGGCAGTACGAAGGAGTATTTAGGAGAGTTAGGGGTATTACTGTAGGAAGGCAGTACGAATGAGTATTTAGGGGAGTTAGGGGTATTACTGTAGAAAGGCAGTACGAAGGAGTATTTAGGGGAGTTAGGGGTATTACTGTAGAAAGGCAGTAGGAAGGAGTATTTAGGGGAGTTAGGGGTATTACTGTAGAAAGGCAGTAGGAAGGAGTATTTAGGGGAGTTAGGGGTATTACTGTAGAAAGGCAGTAGGAAGGAGTATTTAGGGGAGTTAGGGGTATTACTGTAGAAAGGCAGTAGGAAGGAGTATTTAGGGGAGTTAGGGGTATTACTATAGAAAGGCAGTAGGAAGGAGTATTTAGGGGAGTTAGGGGTATTACTGTAGAAAGGCAGTAGGAAGGAGTATTTAGGGGAGTTAGGGGTATTACTGTAGAAAGGCAGTACGAAGGAGTATTTAGGGGAGTTAGGGGTATTACTGTAGAAAGGCAGTAGGAAGGAGTATTTAGGGGAGTTAGGGGTATTACTGTAGAAAGGCAGTACGAAGGAGTATTTAGGGGAGTTAGGGGTATTACTGTAGAAAGGCAGTAGGAAGGAGTATTTAGGGGAGTTAGGGGTATTACTGTAGAAAGGCAGTACGAAGGAGTATTTAGGGGAGTTAGGGGTATTACTGTAGAAAGGTAGTAGGAAGGAGTATTTAGGGGAGTTAGGGGTATTACTGTAGAAAGGCAGTAGGAAGGAGTATTTAGGGGAGTTAGGGGTATTACTGTAGAAAGGCAGTAGGAAGGAGTATTTAGGGGAGTTAGGGGTATTACTGTAGAAAGGCAGTAGGAAGGAGTATTTAGGCGAGTTAGGGGTATTACTGTAGAAAGGCAGTAGGAAGGAGTATTTAGGGGAGTTAGGGGTATTACTGTAGAAAGGCAGTAGGAAGGAGTATTTAGGGGAGTTAGGGGTATTACTGTAGAAAGGCAGTACAGAGGAGTATTTAGGAGAGTTAGGGGTATTACTGTAGAAAGGCAGTACGAAGGAGTATTTAGGGGAGTTAGGGGTATTACTGTAGAAAGGCAGTAGGAAGGAGTATTTAGGGGAGTTAGGGGTATTACTGTAGAAAGGCAGTAGGAAGGAGTATTTAGGGGAGTTAGGGGTATTACTGTAGAAAGGCAGTACGAAGGAGTATTTAGGGGAGTTAGGGGTATTACTGTAGAAAGGTAGTAGGAAGGAGTATTTAGGGGAGTTAGGGGTATTACTGTAGAAAGGCAGTAGGAAGGAGTATTTAGGGGAGTTAGGGGTATTACTGTAGAAAGGCAGTAGGAAGGAGTATTTAGGGGAGTTAGGGGTATTACTGTAGAAAGGCAGTAGGAAGGAGTATTTAGGCGAGTTAGGGGTATTACTGTAGAAAGGCAGTAGGAAGGAGTATTTAGGGGAGTTAGGGGTATTACTGTAGAAAGGCAGTAGGAAGGAGTATTTAGGGGAGTTAGGGGTATTACTGTAGAAAGGCAGTACAGAGGAGTATTTAGGAGAGTTAGGGGTATTACTGTAGAAAGGCAGTACGAAGGAGTATTTAGGGGAGTTAGGGGTATTACTGTAGAAAGGCAGTAGGAAGGAGTATTTAGGGGAGTTAGGGGTATTACTGTAGAAAGGCAGTAGGAAGGAGTATTTAGGGGAGTTAGGGGTATTACTGTAGAAAGGCAGTACGAAGGAGTATTTAGGGGAGTTAGGGGTATTACTGTAGAAAGGCAGTAGGAAGGAGTATTTAGGGGAGTTAGGGGTATTACTGTAGAAAGGCAGTAGGAAGGAGTATTTAGGGGAGTTAGGGGTATTACTGTAGAAAGGCAGTGTGAAGGAGTATTTAGGGGAGTTAGGGGTATTACTGTAGATCCGAGGCGAAACCCATTTCAAGTATTTTTTTAAATGTATTTTTTCACCTTTATTTAAATGTCATCGATGAGGCTGTAACGTAACAACATGTGGAAAAAGTCATGGGGTCTGAATACTTTCTGAATGCACCATACATGCATAAATTAATTATTTCATTCACACTGGCTGCATACATACAGTCCTTAAAATTAGCCAGCCAGTGGAGAGCGTAGGCTGAGGAGTGTGTGTGTGTGTGTGTGTGTGTGTGTGTGTGTGTGTGTGTGTGTGTGTGTGTGTGTGTGTGTGTTGACAGCATGTGATTTGAGTGCAGCAGCAGGTGAGGTCTCTTTGTACTGCGAGAGAGAGAGAGAGAGAGAGACAGAGGGAGAGACAGAGAAAGAGAGAGAGAGACAGAGAAAGAGAGTGAATCAGAGAGAGAGAGAGAGATCACACAGAGAGAGATCCCAGAGAAAGAGAGAGATCACAGAGAGAGAGAGAGAGAGAGATCATAGAGAGAGAGATCCCAGAGAGAGAGAGATCATAGAGAGAGAGATCCCAGAGAGAGAGAGAGAGAGAGAGAGAGAGAGAGAGAGAGAGAGAGAGAGAGAGACAGAGAAAGAGAGACAGAGAAAGAGAGTGAATCAGAGAGAGAGAGAGAGATCACACAGAGAGAGATCCCAGAGAAAGAGAGAGATCACAGAGAGAGAGAGAGAGAGAGATCATAGAGAGAGAGATCCCAGAGAGAGAGAGATCATAGAGAGAGAGATCCCAGAGAGAGAGAGAGAGAGAGAGAGAGAGAGAGAGAGAGAGAGAGAGAGAGAGAGAGAGAGAGATCATAGAGAGAGAGAAAAGAGGGAATGTGTGAGCCATGCATTCCTCTGGCTGACAGAGGTAACAGAGGATGAGTTCTACCTCATTACTTCAGCCTTATACAGAGAGGAGAGGAGCATAGCGGAGCGCACAGAGTTTAGAGCTCACAGAGTAACGTTTACACACTAGAGAGCTCACACAGAGGCTAGCGGAGAGTGAAGCTTACAGAGTAGCTTACACACTAGAGAGCTCACACAGAGGCTAGCGGAGAGTGAAGCTTACAGAGTAGTTTACACACTACTAGAGAGCTCACAGAGGCTAATTAAGAGATTATGGAGTTCACACTGAGTTTATAGAGCACACAGAGTTTATAGCTCACAGGGTAGATAGCTATAGAGCTTACAGGGTAGAGAGCTATAGAGCTTACAGGGTAGAGAGCTCACAGAGTTTACACACTAGACTAGAGAGCTAGTTCAGAGATTATGGAGTTCACACTTAGTTTATACAGCTCAGAGTATAGAGCTTACAGGATATAGAGATCACAGAGTTTACACACTAGACTAGAGAGCTAGTTCAGAGATTATGGAGTTCACACTTAGTTTATACAGCTCAGAGTATAGAGCTCACAGGATATAGAGATCACAAGAGTTTAGAGCTCACGAGATATAGAGCTCACAGGGTACAGAGGTATATGGGATGGGGCCACAGTGTCTCCTGACCCCTCCTGTCTCAGCCCCCAGTATTTATGCTGCAGTAGTTTGTGTCGGGAGGCTAGGGTCAGTCTGTTATATCTGGAGTACTTCTCCTGTCTTATCCGGTGTCCTGTGTGAATTTAAGTATGCTCTCTCTAATTCTCTCTCTTTCGGAGGACCTGAGCCCTAGGACCATGCCTCAGGACTACCTGGCCTGATGACTCCTTGCTGTCCCCAGTCCACCTGGCCGTGCTGCTGCTCCAGTTTCAACTGTTCTTCCTGCGGCTATGGAACCCTGACCTGTTCACCGGACGTGCTACCTGTCCCAGACCTGCTGTTTTCAACTCTCTAGAGACAGCAGGAGCGGTAGAGATACTCTTAATGATCGGCTATGAAAAGCCAACTGACATTTACTCCTGAGGTGCTGACTTGTTGCACCCTCAACAACTACTGTGATTATTATTATTTGACCCTGCTGGTCATCTATAAACCTTTGAACATCTTGGCCATGTTCTGTTATAATCTCCACCCGGCACAGCCAGAAGAGGACTGGCCACCCCTCATAGCCTGGTTCCTCTCTAGGTTTCTTCCTAAGTTTTGGCCTTTCTATGGAGTTTTTCCTAGCCACCGTGCTTCTACACCTGCATTGCTTGCTGTTTGGGGTTTAGGCTGGGTTTCTGTACAGCACTTTGAGATATCAGCTGATGTAAGAAGGGCTTTATAAATCAATTTGATTTGAGGTATAGAGCTCACAGGGTAGAGAGCTCACAGGGTAGAGAGGTATAAAGCTCACAGGGTAGAGAGCTCACAGGGTAGAGCGGTATAGAGCTCACAGGGTAGAGCGGTATAGAGCTCACAGGGTAGAGAGCTCACAGGGTAGAGCGGTATAGAGCTCACAGGGTAGAGAGGTATAGAGCTCACAGGGTAGAGAGCTCACAGGGTAGAGAGGTATAGAGCTCACAGGGTAGAGAGCTCACAGGGTAGAGAGGTATAGAGTTCACAGGGTAGAGAGCTCACAGGGTAGAGAGGTATAGAGCTCACAGGGTAGAGAGCTCACAGGGTAGAGAGGTATAGAGTTCACAGGGTAGAGAGCTCACAGGGTAGAGAGGTAGAGAGCTCACAGGGAAGAGAGGTATAGAGCTCACAGGGTAGAGAGCTCACAGGGTATAGAGCTCACAGGGTAGAGAGGTATAGAGCTCACAGGGTAGAGCGGTATAGAGCTCACAGGGTAGAGAGCTCACAGGGTAGAGCAGTATAGAGCTCACAGGGTAGAGCAGTATAGAGCTCACAGGGTAGAGAGCTCACAGGGTAGAGCGGTATAGAGCTCACAGGGTAGAGAGGTATAGAGCTCACAGGGTAGAGAGCTCACAGGGTAGAGAGGTATAGAGCTCACAGGGTAGAGAGCTCACAGGGTAGAGGGGTATAGAGTTCACAGGGTAGAGAGCTCACAGAGTAGAGAGGTATAGAGCTCACAGGGTAGAGAGCTCACAGGGTAGAGGGGTATAGAGTTCACAGGGTAGAGAGCTCACAGAGTAGAGAGGTAGAGAGCTCACAGGGTAGAGAGCTCACAGGGTATAGAGCTCACAGGGTAGAGAGGTATAGAGCTCACAGGGTAGAGCGGTATAGAGCTCACAGGGTAGAGAGCTCACAGGGTAGAGCGGTATAGAGCTCACAGGGTAGAGAGCTCACAGGGTAGAGAGGTATAGAGCTCACAGGGTAGAGAGGTATAGAGCTCACAGGGTAGAGAGCTCACAGGGTAGAGCGGTATAGAGCTCACAGGGTAGAGAGCTCACAGGGTAGAGCGGTATAGAGCTCACAGGGTATAGAGCTCACAGGGTAGAGCGGTATAGAGCTCACAGGGTAGAGAGCTCACAGGGTAGAGCGGTATAGAGCTCACAGGGTAGAGAGGTATAGAGCTCACAGGGTAGAGAGCTCACAGGGTAGAGAGGTATAGAGCTCACAGGGTAGAGAGCTCACAGGGTAGAGAGGTATAGAGTTCACAGGGTAGAGAGCTCACAGGGTAGAGAGGTATAGAGCTCACAGGGTAGAGAGCTCACAGGGTAGAGAGGTATAGAGTTCACAGGGTAGAGAGCTCACAGGGTAGAGAGGTAGAGAGCTCACAGGGTAGAGAGGTATAGAGCTCACAGGGTAGAGAGCTCACAGGGTATAGAGCTCACAGGGTAGAGAGGTATAGAGCTCACAGGGTAGAGCGGTATAGAGCTCACAGGGTAGAGAGCTCACAGGGTAGAGCAGTATAGAGCTCACAGGGTAGAGCGGTATAGAGCTCACAGGGTAGAGAGCTCACAGGGTAGAGCGGTATAGAGCTCACAGGGTAGAGAGGTATAGAGCTCACAGGGTAGAGAGCTCACAGGGTAGAGAGGTATAGAGCTCACAGGGTAGAGAGCTCACAGGGTAGAGGGGTATAGAGTTCACAGGGTAGAGAGCTCACAGGGTAGAGAGCTGAGTATACTGTCCACAGGGCTCATCGTGGATAAAAGAGCCCACAAAATACAGATATGATGGAAATAAAGTTCAATGAAATAGAAATTAACTGGCTAATGTTTGAATATGCATTCAGTTTTATAGAACAGACAGCGAGTGCTGATCAGTATGAAAGGCTACTTTACTTATGAATGGAAAAGGGCAAGACTGAAATAAAAACCATATGGCAATGGGAGATAAAATGATAACTAGTGTAAATTGGATACTATTGCCGAGCAACAGGATGGGAGAGCAAGAGAGGGAGGGTGGGGGAGTGTGAGAGAGAGAGATATGATAATGAGGGGATATTTTCAGAATATTTAGCACCCCGTCTCCCTTCTGCCTAGAGGGGTCCGTCCGTCCAGCCGTTTGTCAGCGTGTATGTGTGTTTCGATCTGTCTGCCCGTCTGTCTGTCCGTTACCTTGGCAGCGTCTTTGGGCAGGTCGAAGGGGATGCGCTGGCGTATTTTGGGGGGTAGCTGGGGGAGGACTTGGACCTTCAGCCTCCGGATCATGATCTCACTGAGACGCTGGTGGAGCTCCTCAAGATGAGAGGCACCACGACAGTCCCACTGTCTCCTGTTACCAAACAACCTGGGAGAGACAGACAATAACAGTCCCACTGTCTCCTGTTACCAAACAACCTGAGAGGGACAGACACCAGGGTTTGGGTCAGTGTGTCTGTCTGCTGCAGTGTCATTATGCGACTGCCCAGTATGTACACACTGCTGTTTGTCATTTTGGGAGGAAAGTGGGAGATGTAGCATTTTCACAATGCCAATGGTCATTATTACTGTGTGTGTGTGTTTGTATGTGTGTGTGTGTGTGTGTTTGTATGTGTGTGTTTGCATGTGTGTGTGTGTGTGTGTGTTTGTATGTGTGTGTGTGTGTGTGTGTGTAGGGCGTTACCTGTAGTGGGCGTTACAGTATTGTTTGGCGTAGTCACTCCACGTTCCAAACATCCTAGGATAGAGAGCCTCTATCTGCATAAAGAGCTGTGGAAACATAATAAATGTAATGTGTGTGTGTGGTGTGTGTGAGTGAGAGAGGTGTGTGTGTGTGTGTGTGTGTGAGAGAGAGAGGTGTGTGTGGCAGATGTGTTCTGCCCCCTCCATTCTAACCATCATCACTCTTCAAGGCACTAAACGGAACATTTCTACCATGATGATAATAATGGACAATTATTCAAATAGGAGCTTTTCAGGCAGCAGCCATGTGAATAACTACAGCCACTGTGAATGTCCTCATCAAAGCACTGTAGCAGCACAGTGGAGCCAAGAATACTCTGCTGTTACACGGGGAAATGGAAGGTTTGGTGTCGTGAACAATAGTAACGTGTGGGTGGAAGGGAGGGAGGGATGCTGGTTCTCTGGCACGGGCTCTGTGGTTGGTGTGTGTGTGTGTGTCATTTTAAAGTTATAAATACTACAGAAAGAACAGAGCTGCAATGGTTTCTAGAGCCTTTAAATCCCAGACCATCTGTACTCAACCAGCCCTTCATGCTTCCTCTAGGTACAGACAGGTTCAATGCAGATGGTCTGTGAAGTACTGAAGGAATGATAGGATCCCAGCGGGCCAAGCTGGTTCAAATGTCAGAATAGGACAGAAATGTGTGATCGGGGGATGGCGTGTGTTCGGACGTTCGGACCTTCGGGGGTACCGTACCTCCTCTGGCCGTCCCAGGGCCGGGGTGCCCGTCAGTAGGATGGCCCGCTTGGCGTTCTGGATGAGTGGTACCAGTATCTTAGACCTGGCTGCGTTCCTGGACTTGAGGTAGTGGGATTCATCCACCACCACCACATTAAACCTCTGTCTGGTCAGAGCCTCCACCAGGGGGCGTGCGTCTGTGGTGAGCAGCCCATAACCCAACACTGTTACCTTACTGCTACTGATCCCCCTATATAACACACAGAGGGTTATAGTGTGTTATAATGGGTTATAGTGTGTTATAATGGGTCTGTGGTGACCAGCCCATAACCCAACACTGTTTCCTTACTGCCTCTGTAGAGTGGACAGAGACACACCGATTATCAATAATCTCTAACAGTGAAAACATTGACTGCTGCTGTACTGATACTGTCAACTTGAACTAAATTGATTGAGAAAATAGACGTCATTTAGCAGGAATGAAAATATCAATTTGCACATTTACAATTTTAAACTGCAGGTTAACATTTATTGTCATGAGACTTGTCCAGGAGGCAGAACTGAAAGATCTCCCTTAGATAGACCAGCTGCAAAGTCAACATGTACTATGTTGTAAAAATCAGGAAAACAAAAATGAGCTTTTTGGTCTTAATTGAAGGTTATAGTTAGACATTAGGGTTAACAGTGTGGTTAGGGTTAGACATTGGGGTTAGCATTGTGGTTAGGGTTAGACATTAGGGTTAGCAGTGTGGTTAGGGTTAGACATTAGGGTTAACAGTGTGGTTAGGGTTAGCATTGTGGTTAGGGTTAGACATTAGGGTTAACAGTGTGGTTAGGGTTAGCATTGTGGTTAGGGTTAGACATTAGGGTTAGCAGTGTGGTTAGAGTTAGACATAGGGGTTAACAGTGTGGTTAAGGTTAGGGTTAGACATTAGGGTTTGCAGTGTGGTTAAGGTTAGACATTAGGGTTAGCAGTGTGGTTAGGGTTAGACATAGGGGTTAACAGTGTGGTTAAGGTTAGGGTTAGACATTAGGGTTTGCAGTGTGGTTAAGGTTAGACATTAGGGTTAGCAGTGTGGTTAGGGTTAGACATAGGGGTTAACAGTGTGGTTAAGGTTAGGGTTAGACATTAGGGTTTGCAGTGTGGTTAAGGTTAGGGATAGACATTAGGGTTAGCAGTGTGATTAAGGTTAGGGTTAGACATTAGGGTTAGCAGTGTGGTTAGGGTTAGACATAGGGGTTAACAGTGTGGTTAAGGTTAGGGTTAGACATAGGGGTTAACAGTGTGGTTAAGGTTAGGGATAGACATTAGGGTTAGCAGTGTGGTTAAGGTTAGGGTTAGACATTAGGGTTAGCAGTGTGGTTAAGGTTAGGGATAGACATTAGGGTTAGCAGTGTGGTTAAGGTTAGGGATAGACATTAGGGTTAGCAGGGTGGTTAAGGTTAGGGTTAGACATTAGGGTTAGAAGTGTGGTTAAGGTTAGGGTTAGATATTAGGGTTAGCAGTGTGGTTAAGGTTAGGGTTAGACATTAGGGTTAGCAGTGTGGTTAAGGTTAGGGTTAGACATAGGGGTTAACAGTGTGGTTAGGGTTAGACATTAGGGTTAGCAGTGTGGTTAAGGTTAGGGTTAGCAGTGTGGTTAAGGTTAGGGTTAGACATTAGGGTTAGCAGTGTGGTTAAGGTTAGGGTTAGACATTAGGGTTAGCAGTGTGGTTAAGGTTAGGGTTAGACATTAGTGTTAGCAGTGTGGTTAGGGTTAGACATTAGGGTTAGCAGTGTGGTTAAGGTTAGGGTTAGACATTAGTGTTAGCAGTGTGGTTAGGGTTAGACATTAGGGTTAGCAGTGTGGTTAGGGTTAGACATAGGGGTTAACAGTGTAGTTAAGGTTAGGGTTAGACATTAGGGTTAGCATTGTGGTTAGGGTTAGACATTAGGGTTAGCAGTGTGGTTAGGGTTAGACATTAGGGTTAGCAGTGTGGTTAGGGTTAGACATTAGGGTTTGCAGTGTGGTTAAGGTTAGGGTTAGACATTAGGGTTAGCAGTGTGGTTAGGGTTAGACATAGGGGTTAACAGTGTGGTTAAGGTTAGGGTTAGACATTAGGGTTTGCAGTGTGGTTAAGGTTAGGGATAGACATTAGGGTTAGCAGTGTGGTTAAGGTTAGGGTTAGACATTAGGGTTAGCAGTGTGGTTAGGGTTAGACATAGGGGTTAACAGTGTGGTTAAGGTTAGGGTTAGACATTAGGGTTAGCAGTGTGGTTAAGGTTAGGGTTAGACATAGGGGTTAACAGTGTGGTTAAGGTTAGGGATAGACATTAGGGTTAGCAGTGTGGTTAAGGTTAGGGTTAGACATTAGGGTTAGCAGTGTGGTTAAGGTTAGGGTTAGACATTAGGGTTAGCAGTGTGGTTAAGGTTAGGGTTAGACATTAGGGTTAGCAGTGTGGTTAAGGTAAGGGTTAGACATAGGGGTTAACAGTGTGGTTAAGGTTAGGGTCAGACATTAGGGTTAGCAGTGTGGTTAAGGTTAGGGATAGACATTAGGGTTAGCAGTGTGGTTAAGGTTAGGGATAGACATTAGGGTTAGCAGTGTGGTTAAGGTTAGGGTTAGACATTAGGGTTAGCAGTGTGGTTAAGGTTAGGGTTAGCAGTGTGGTTAAGGTTAGGGTTAGACATTAGGGTTAGCAGTGTGGTTAAGGTTAGGGTTAGACATAGGGGTTAACAGTGTGGCTAAGGTTAGGGTTAGACATTAGGGTTAGCAGTGTGGTTAAGGTTAGGGTTAGCAGTGTGGTTAAGGTTAGGGTTAGACATTAGGGTTAGCAGTGTGGTTAAGGTTAGGGTTAGACATTAGGGTTAGCAGTGTGGTTAAGGTTAGACATTAGGGTTAGCAGTGTGGTTAAGGTTAGGGTTAGACATTAGTGTTAACAGTGTGGTTAGGGTTAGGGTTAGACATTAGGGTTAGCAGTGTGGTTAAGGTTAGGGTTAGACATTAGGGTTAGCAGTGAGGTTAGGGTTAAGATTAGACATTAGGGTTAGCAGTGTGGTTAAGGTTAGACATTAGGGTTAGAAGTGTGGTTAAGGTTAGGGTTAGACATTAGGGTTAGCAGTGTGGTTAAGGTTAGGGTTAGACATTAGGGTTAGCAGTGAGGTTAGGGTTAGGGTTAGACATTAGGGTTAGCAGTGTGGTTAGGGTTAGACATTGGGGTTAGCAGTGTGGTTAAGGTTAGTGTTAGACATTGGGGTTAGCAGTGTGGTTAAGGTTAGACATTAGGGTTAGCAGTGTGGTTAAGGTTAGACATTAGGGTTAGCAGTGTGGTTAAGGTTAGTGTTAGACATTGGGGTTAGCAGTGTGGTTAGGGTTAGACATTAGGGTTAGCAGTGTGGTTAAGGTTAGACATTGGGGTTAGCAGTGTGGTTAAGGTTAGGGTTAGACATTAGGGTTTGCAGTGTGGTTAAGGTTAGGGATAGACATTAGGGTTAGCAGTGTGGTTAAGGTTAGGGTTAGACATTAGGGTTAGCAGTGTGGTTAAGGTTAGGGTTAGCAGTGTGGTTAAGGTTAGGGTTAGACATTAGGGTTAGCAGTGTGGTTAAGGTTAGGGTTAGACATTAGGGTTAGCAGTGTGGTTAAGGTTAAGGTTAGACATTGGGGTAAGCAGTGTGGTTAAGGTTAGACATTAGGGTTAGCAGTGTGGTTAAGGTTAGGGTTAGACATTAGTGTTAGCAGTGTGGTTAGGGTTAGACATTAGGGTTAGCAGTGTGGTTAGGGTTAGACATAGGGGTTAACAGTGTGGTTAAGGTTAGGGTTAGACATTAGGGTTAGCATTGTGGTTAGGGTTAGACATTAGGGTTAGCAGTGTGGTTAGGGTTAGACATTAGGGTTAGCAGTGTGGTTAGGGTTAGACATTAGGGTTTGCAGTGTGGTTAAGGTTAGGGTTAGACATTAGGGTTAGCAGTGTGGTTAAGGTTAGACATTAGGGTTAGCAGTGTGGTTAAGGTTAGGGTTAGACATTAGTGTTAACAGTGTGGTTAGGGTTAGACATTAGGGTTAGCAGTGTGGTTAAGGTTAGGGTTAGACATTAGGGTTAGCAGTGAGGTTAGGGTTAAGATTAGACATTAGGGTTAGCAGTGTGGTTAAGGTTAGACATTAGGGTTAGCAGTGTGGTTAAGGTTAGGGTTAGACATTAGGGTTAGCAGTGTGGTTAAGGTTAGGGTTAGACATTAGGGTTAGCAGTGAGGTTAGGGTTAGGGTTAGACATTAGGGTTAGCAGTGTGGTTAGGGTTAGACATTGGGGTTAGCAGTGTGGTTAAGGTTAGTGTTAGACATTGGGGTTAGCAGTGTGGTTAGGGTTAGACATTAGGGTTAGCAGTGTGGTTAAGGTTAGACATTAGGGTTAGCAGTGTGGTTAAGGTTAGACATTAGGGTTAGCAGTGTGGTTAAGGTTAGTGTTAGACATTGGGGTTAGCAGTGTGGTTAGGGTTAGACATTAGGGTTAGCAGTGTGGTTAAGGTTAGACATTGGGGTTAGCAGTGTGGTTAAGGTTAGGCTTAGACATTAGGGTTTGCTGTGTGGTTAAGGTTAGGGATAGACATTAGGGTTAGCAGTGTGGTTAAGGTTAGGGTTAGACATTAGGGTTAGCAGTGTGGTTAAGGTTAGGGTTAGCAGTGTGGTTAAGGTTAGGGTTAGACATTAGGGTTAGCAGTGTGGTTAAGGTTAGGGTTAGACATTAGGGTTAGCAGTGTGGTTAAGGTTAAGGTTAGACATTGGGGTAAGCAGTGTGGTTAAGGTTAGACATTAGGGTTAGCAGTGTGGTTAAGGTTAGGGTTAGACATTAGTGTTAGCAGTGTGGTTAGGGTTAGCAGTGTGGTTAGGGTTAGACATAGGGGTTAACAGTGTGGTTAAGGTTAGGGTTAGACATTAGGGTTAGCATTGTGGTTAGGGTTAGACATTAGGGTTAGCAGTGTGGTTAGGGTTAGACATTAGGGTTAGCAGTGTGGTTAGGGTTAGACATTAGGGTTTGCAGTGTAGTTAAGGTTAGGGTTAGACATTAGGGTTAGCAGTGTGGTTAGGGTTAGACATTAGGGTTAGCAGTGTGGTTAGGGTTAGACATAGGGGTTAACAGTGTGGTTAAGGTTAGGGTTAGACATTAGGGTTTGCAGTGTGGTTAAGGTTAGGGATAGACATTAGGGTTAGCAGTGTGGTTAAGGTTAGGGTTAGACATTAGGGTTAGCAGTGTGGTTAGGGTTAGACATAGGGGTTAACAGTGTGGTTAGGGTTAGACATTAGGGTTAGCAGTGTGGTTAAGGTTAGGGTTAGACATAGGGGTTAACAGTGTGGTTAAGGTTAGGGATAGACATTAGGGTTAGCAGTGTGGTTAAGGTTAGGGTTAGACATTAGGGTTAGCAGTGTGGTTAAGGTTAGGGTTAGACATTAGGGTTAGCAGTGTGGTTAAGGTTAGGGTTAGACATTAGGGTTAGCAGTGTGGTTAAGGTTAGGGTTAGACATTAGGGTTAGCAGTGTGGTTAAGGTTAGGGATAGACATTAGGGTTAGCAGTGTGGTTAAGGTTAGGGATAGACATTAGGGTTAGCAGTGTGGTTAAGGTTAGGGTTAGACATTAGGGTTAGCAGTGTGGTTAAGGTTAGGGTTAGACATTAGGGTTAGCAGTGTGGTTAAGGTTAGGGTTAGACATTAGGGTTAGCATTGTGGTTAGGGTTAGACATTAGGGTTAGCAGTGTGGTTAGGGTTAGACATTAGGGTTAGCAGTGTGGTTAGGGTTAGACATTAGGGTTTGCAGTGTGGTTAAGGTTAGGGTTAGACATTAGGGTTAGCAGTGTGGTTAAGGTTAGACATTAGGGTTAGCAGTGTGGTTAAGGTTAGGGTTAGACATTAGTGTTAACAGTGTGGTTAGGGTTAGACATTAGGGTTAGCAGTGTGGTTAAGGTTAGGGTTAGACATTAGGGTTAGCAGTGAGGTTAGGGTTAAGATTAGACATTAGGGTTAGCAGTGTGGTTAAGGTTAGACATTAGGGTTAGCAGTGTGGTTAAGGTTAGGGTTAGACATTAGGGTTAGCAGTGTGGTTAAGGTTAGGGTTAGACATTAGGGTTAGCAGTGAGGTTAGGGTTAGGGTTAGACATTAGGGTTAGCAGTGTGGTTAGGGTTAGACATTGGGGTTAGCAGTGTGGTTAAGGTTAGTGTTAGACATTGGGGTTAGCAGTGTGGTTAGGGTTAGACATTAGGGTTAGCAGTGTGGTTAAGGTTAGACATTAGGGTTAGCAGTGTGGTTAAGGTTAGACATTAGGGTTAGCAGTGTGGTTAAGGTTAGTGTTAGACATTGGGGTTAGCAGTGTGGTTAGGGTTAGACATTAGGGTTAGCAGTGTGGTTAAGGTTAGACATTGGGGTTAGCAGTGTGGTTAAGGTTAGGCTTAGACATTAGGGTTTGCTGTGTGGTTAAGGTTAGGGATAGACATTAGGGTTAGCAGTGTGGTTAAGGTTAGGGTTAGACATTAGGGTTAGCAGTGTGGTTAAGGTTAGGGTTAGCAGTGTGGTTAAGGTTAGGGTTAGACATTAGGGTTAGCAGTGTGGTTAAGGTTAGGGTTAGACATTAGGGTTAGCAGTGTGGTTAAGGTTAAGGTTAGACATTGGGGTAAGCAGTGTGGTTAAGGTTAGACATTAGGGTTAGCAGTGTGGTTAAGGTTAGGGTTAGACATTAGTGTTAGCAGTGTGGTTAGGGTTAGCAGTGTGGTTAGGGTTAGACATAGGGGTTAACAGTGTGGTTAAGGTTAGGGTTAGACATTAGGGTTAGCATTGTGGTTAGGGTTAGACATTAGGGTTAGCAGTGTGGTTAGGGTTAGACATTAGGGTTAGCAGTGTGGTTAGGGTTAGACATTAGGGTTTGCAGTGTAGTTAAGGTTAGGGTTAGACATTAGGGTTAGCAGTGTGGTTAGGGTTAGACATTAGGGTTAGCAGTGTGGTTAGGGTTAGACATAGGGGTTAACAGTGTGGTTAAGGTTAGGGTTAGACATTAGGGTTTGCAGTGTGGTTAAGGTTAGGGATAGACATTAGGGTTAGCAGTGTGGTTAAGGTTAGGGTTAGACATTAGGGTTAGCAGTGTGGTTAGGGTTAGACATAGGGGTTAACAGTGTGGTTAGGGTTAGACATTAGGGTTAGCAGTGTGGTTAAGGTTAGGGTTAGACATAGGGGTTAACAGTGTGGTTAAGGTTAGGGATAGACATTAGGGTTAGCAGTGTGGTTAAGGTTAGGGTTAGACATTAGGGTTAGCAGTGTGGTTAAGGTTAGGGTTAGACATTAGGGTTAGCAGTGTGGTTAAGGTTAGGGTTAGACATTAGGGTTAGCAGTGTGGTTAAGGTTAGGGTTAGACATTAGGGTTAGCAGTGTGGTTAAGGTTAGGGATAGACATTAGGGTTAGCAGTGTGGTTAAGGTTAGGGATAGACATTAGGGTTAGCAGTGTGGTTAAGGTTAGGGTTAGACATTAGGGTTAGCAGTGTGGTTAAGGTTAGGGTTAGACATTAGGGTTAGCAGTGTGGTTAAGGTTAGGGTTAGACATTAGGGTTAGCAGTGTGGTTAAGGTTAGGGTTAGACATAGGGGTTAACAGTGTGGTTAAGGTTAGGGTAAGACATTAGGGTTAGCAGTGTGGTTAAGGTTAGGGTTAGCAGTGTGGTTAAGGTTAGGGTTAGACATTAGGGTTAGCAGTGTGGTTAAGGTTAGGGTTAGACATTAGGGTTAGCAGTGTGGTTAAGGTTAGACATTAGGGTTAGCAGTGTGGTTAAGGTTAGGGTTAGACATTAGTGTTAACAGTGTGGTTAGGGTTAGGGTTAGACATTAGGGTTAGCAGTGTGGTTAAGGTTAGGGTTAGACATTAGGGTTAGCAGTGAGGTTAGGGTTAAGATTAGACATTAGGGTTAGCAGTGTGGTTAAGGTTAGACATTAGGGTTAGCAGTGTGGTTAAGGTTAGGGTTAGACATTAGGGTTAGCAGTGTGGTTAAGGTTAGGGTTAGACATTAGGGTTAGCAGTGAGGTTAGGGTTAGGGTTAGACATTAGGGTTAGCAGTGTGGTTAGGGTTAGACATTGGGGTTAGCAGTGTGGTTAAGGTTAGTGTTAGACATTGGGGTTAGCAGTGTGGTTAGGGTTAGACATTAGGGTTAGCAGTGTGGTTAAGGTTAGACATTAGGGTTAGCAGTGTGGTTAAGGTTAGACATTAGGGTTAGCAGTGTGGTTAAGGTTAGTGTTAGACATTGGGGTTAGCAGTGTGGTTAGGGTTAGACATTAGGGTTAGCAGTGTGGTTAAGGTTAGACATTGGGGTTAGCAGTGTGGTTAAGGTTAGGCTTAGACATTAGGGTTTGCAGTGTGGTTAAGGTTAGGGATAGACATTAGGGTTAGCAGTGTGGTTAAGGTTAGGGTTAGACATTAGGGTTAGCAGTGTGGTTAAGGTTAGGGTTAGCAGTGTGGTTAAGGTTAGGGTTAGACATTAGGGTTAGCAGTGTGGTTAAGGTTAGGGTTAGACATTAGGGTTAGCAGTGTGGTTAAGGTTAGGGTTAGACATTAGTGTTAGCAGTGTGGTTAGGGTTAGCAGTGTGGTTAGGGTTAGACATAGGGGTTAACAGTGTGGTTAAGGTTAGGGTTAGACATTAGGGTTAGCATTGTGGTTAGGGTTAGACATTAGGGTTAGCAGTGTGGTTAGGGTTAGACATTAGGGTTAGCAGTGTGGTTAGGGTTAGACATTAGGGTTTGCAGTGTGGTTAAGGTTAGGGTTAGACATTAGGGTTAGCAGTGTGGTTAGGGTTAGACATAGGGGTTAACAGTGTGGTTAAGGTTAGGGTTAGACATTAGGGTTTGCAGTGTGGTTAAGGTTAGGGATAGACATTAGGGTTAGCAGTGTGGTTAAGGTTAGGGATAGACATTAGGGTTAGCAGTGTGGTTAAGGTTAGGGTTAGACATTAGGGTTAGCAGTGTGGTTAAGGTTAGGGTTAGACATTAGGGTTAGCAGTGTGGTTAGAGTTAGACATAGGGGTTAACAGTGTGGTTAAGGTTAGGGTTAGACATTAGGGTTAGCAGTGTGGTTAAGGTTAGGGTTAGACATAGGGGTTAACAGTGTGGTTAAGGTTAGGGATAGACATTAGGGTTAGCAGTGTGGTTAAGGTTAGGGTTAGACATTAGGGTTAGCAGTGTGGTTAAGGTTAGGGTTAGACATTAGGGTTAGCAGTGTGGTTAAGGTTAGGGTTAGACATTAGGGTTAGCAGTGTGGTTAAGGTTAGTGTTAGACATTAGGGTTAGCAGTGTGGTTAAGGTTAGGGATAGACATTAGGGTTAGCAGTGTGGTTAAGGTTAGGGTTAGACATTAGGGTTAGCAGTGTGGTTAAGGTTAGGGTTAGACATTAGGGTTAGCAGTGTGGTTAAGGTTAGGGTTAGACATAGGGGTTAACAGTGTGGTTAAGGTTAGGGTAAGACATTAGGGTTAGCAGTGTGGTTAAGGTTAGGGTTAGCAGTGTGGTTAAGGTTAGGGTTAGACATTAGGGTTAGCAGTGTGGTTAAGGTTAGGGTTAGACATTAGGGTTAGCAGTGTGGTTAAGGTTAGACATTAGGGTTAGCAGTGTGGTTAAGGTTAGGGTTAGACATTAGTGTTAACAGTGTGGTTAGGGTTAGGGTTAGACATTAGGGTTAGCAGTGTGGTTAAGGTTAGGGTTAGACATTAGGGTTAGCAGTGAGGTTAGGGTTAAGATTAGACATTAGGGTTAGCAGTGTGGTTAAGGTTAGACATTAGGGTTAGCAGTGTGGTTAAGGTTAGGGTTAGACATTAGGGTTAGCAGTGTGGTTAAGGTTAGGGTTAGACATTAGGGTTAGCAGTGAGGTTAGGGTTAGGGTTAGACATTAGGGTTAGCAGTGTGGTTAGGGTTAGACATTGGGGTTAGCAGTGTGGTTAAGGTTAGTGTTAGACATTGGGGTTAGCAGTGTGGTTAGGGTTAGACATTAGGGTTAGCAGTGTGGTTAAGGTTAGACATTAGGGTTAGCAGTGTGGTTAAGGTTAGACATTAGGGTTAGCAGTGTGGTTAAGGTTAGACATTAGGGTTAGCAGTGTGGTTAAGGTTAGTGTTAGACATTGGGGTTAGCAGTGTGGTTAGGGTTAGACATTAGGGTTAGCAGTGTGGTTAAGGTTAGACATTGGGGTTAGCAGTGTGGTTAAGGTTAGACATTAGGGTTAGCAGTGTGGTTAAGGTTAGGTTTAAGAGTTGATGACTTTGTGGCTGTGCTAGTTAGTGACCACTCTGCAGAGGTGCCTCTAGAACAAACTAAAACATTAACCTGCATTTTAACAGGTGGAGAACTTCAGTAGGGAAACCAGGACCACAACCAAGCAGCGCAGGAAAAGCAGACCAGAGTCCAGGTGAAGTTAACATGGGGTAACGTACAGCGTGTCACTCTTGGTCTCCACCAGGTTGATATCTCCAGGGTTGAGCTCAGGGATCCACCTCTCCATCTCCTCGATCCAGAGGTACTTTAGAGAGGAGGGCACCACGACGAGTAGAGGCCACTCCTGTCTGTAGACGTAGGCCACAGAGATAGCCTGCACCGTCTTCCCTAGACCCATCTGGAGAAGAGGATTAACGGTACAATGTGGAGGATGAAAACAATGATGTATGGATATAATCCATGAAAACTCATTTCAGAAACAAAACAAACCGAACACAATCATTGCCTGGCTCAAAGGTAAGCATGTGATGGAGTGTTCCGGACATTCTGAGACACCAATACATTCTAGAATGACTTTATGTCAACAATGATTACATGGCTAGGAAGGTTTCTTAAACTTGACGAATTAATTCAGAGGGAAGCATAGCATGTATTATTTGAGGAAAATAGATTTGATAGGACTGGGGAGTTGGGTGGTGTGTGCCTCGGGGCTTACCTCATCTGTGATCATACACCTGAAACAGAGACGAGAACGACGGGGGTTGAGAGGGGAGGACATAGAATACTTCATGTATTCACGCAATATTGCACTAGCAATCAAATCAAAATGGATTGGTCACATGCGCCGTATACAACAGATGTAGACTTTACCGTGTGATGCTCGTTTACGAGCCCTTCCCAACAACGCAGTTTAAAAATAATAATACAAATTAAAAATTGTAACACAAGAGGAATACAATTAAATACACAAGAATGGAGTTATACAGGAAGTACCAGATCAATGTGCAGCTATATACAGGAAGTACCAGATCAATGTGCAGCTATATACAGGAAGTACCAGATCAATGTGCAGCTATATACAGGAAGTACCAGATCAATGTGCAGCTATATACAGGAAGTACCAGATCAATGTGCAGCTATATACAGGAAGTACCAGATCAATGTGCAGCTATATACAGGAAGTACCAGATCAATGTGCAGCTATATACAGGAAGTACCAGATCAATGTGCAGCTATATACAGGAAGTACCAGATCAATGTGGAGCTATATACAGGAAGTATCAGATCAATGTGCAGCTATATACAGGAAGTACCAGATCAATGTGCAGCTATATACAGGAAGTACCAGATCAATGTGCAGCTATATACAGGAAGTACCAGATCAATGTGCAGCTATATACAGGAAGTACCAGATCAATGTGCAGCTATATACAGGAAGTACCAGATCAATGTGCAGCTATATACAGGAAGTACCAGATCAATGTGCAGCTATATACAGGAAGTACCAGATCAATGTGCAGCTATATACAGGAAGTACCAGATCAATGTGCAGCTATATACAGGAAGTACCAGATCAATGTGCAGCTATATACAGGAAGTACCAGATCAATGTGCAGCTATATACAGGAAGTACCAGATCAATGTGCAGCTATATACAGGAAGTACCAGATCAATGTGCAGCTATATACAGGAAGTACCAGATCAATGTGCAGCTATATACAGGAAGTACCAGATCAATGTGCAGCTATATACAGGAAGTACCAGATCAATGTGCAGCTATATACAGGAAGTACCAGATCAATGTGCAGCTATATACAGGAAGTACCAGATCAATGTGCAGCTATATACAGGAAGTACCAGATCAATGTGCAGCTATATACAGGAAGTACCAGATCAATGTGCAGCTATATACAGGAAGTACCAGAACCAGATCAATGTGCAGCTATATACAGGAAGTACCAGATCAATGTGCAGCTATATACAGGAAGTACCAGATCAATGTGCAGCTATATACAGGAAGTACCAGATCAATGTGCAGCTATATACAGGAAGTACCAGATCAATGTGCAGCTATATACAGGAAGTACCAGATCAATGTGCAGCTATATACAGGAAGTACCAGAACCAGATCAATGTGTAGAGGTATGAGGTAATTGAGGTAGATATGTACATGAAGGCAGAGTAAAGTGACTAGACATCAGGATAGATAATAATAAGGTAATTGAGGTAGATATGTACATGAAGGCAGAGTAAAGTGACTAGACATCAGGATAGATAATATTAAGAGAAAAATAAAGAACAGAGTAGCAGTAAAAATTATGAGTGTAAAAGTGTGTGTGTGTGTGCATGTGTGTTTGTGTTGTGTCGGTATGTGTGTGTGTGTGTTAGCATATGTAGTGTATATGAATGTGTGGGGGTTTTGTGTGGGAGTGTCAATGTATTTTTTTTTATTTTACCTGGCAAGTCAGTTAAGAAGAAATTCTTCATTTCAATGACGGCCTAGGAACAGTGGGTTGGTTAACTGCCTGTTCAGGGGCAGAACGACAGATGTGTACCTTGTCAGCTCGGGGGTTTGAACTTGCAACCTTCCGGTAGTGAGTGAGTATGTATGTACAGTGACTTCAGGGAGTATTCAGACCCCTGGACCTATTCCACATTTTGTTGTGTTACAGCCTGAATTTCTCTCACCCATCTACACACAATACCCATAATGACAAAAGTAAAAACATGTTTTTAGAAAGTTGCTAATTTACTGAAAATGAAATACAGAAAAATCTAAATGTACACACTGTAAGTATTCACACCCCTTTGCTACGACCCTCCCAACTGAGCTCAGGTGCATCCACTTTCCTTTGGTCAATGATGAGACGTCACCACAACTTGGCTGGCTACAACTTGGCTGGCCACAACTTGGCTGGCCACAACTTGGCTGGCCACAACTTGGCTGGCCACAACTTGGCTGGCCACAACTTGGCTGGCCACAACTTGGCTGGCCACAACTTGGCTGGCCACAACTTGGCTGGCCAATTCAATTGTTTGGACATATAGACAGGTGGGTTTCTTTCTATAAGGTCCCACAGATGACGGTGCATGTCAGAGCAGGAACTATCCCCTGAAGTCCAGGGAACTGTCCGTAGAGCTCCAAGATATAATTGTCATGAGGCATATATCTGGGGGAGGGTATAAAACAATTGATTCCAAGAGCATAGTGGTCTCCATCATTGAGAGAATTATGGAACTACCCAGACTCTGTCTACAGCTGCCCCTCTGACCAAGCTGAACAACTGGACAAGAAGGACCTTGGAACTACCCAGACTCTGTCTA
Source organism: Oncorhynchus mykiss (assembly GCF_057628025.1). Classification (NCBI taxonomy): domain Eukaryota; kingdom Metazoa; phylum Chordata; class Actinopteri; order Salmoniformes; family Salmonidae; genus Oncorhynchus; species Oncorhynchus mykiss. The sequence continues at coordinate 16,101,232 of NC_143039.1, forward strand.
CAGCTGCCCCTCTGACCAAGCTGAACAACTGGTCAAGAAGGACCTTGGTCAGAGAGGTGACCAAAAACTCAATGACCACTGACAAAAGTACAGAGTTCCTTGACTGAGATGGGAGAACATGCCAGAAGAACAACTGTGTATCTACAGCACTTCACCAATCTGGGCTTTATAGGAGAGTTGCCAGACGGAAGCCAGTCCTGAAAAAAAGGCACTTGACAGCACGACTGGAGTTTCCAAAAAGGCACCTGAGACTCAGAACATAAGGCAAAAGATTCTGTGGTCTGATGAGACTGAAATTGAACTCTTCGGCCTGAATGCAAAGCGCTATGTCTGGAGAAAACCAGGAACCGCGCATCACCCGTCTAACACCGTCCCTGCCGTGAAGCATGGTGGTGGCAGCATCATGTTCTGTGGCATGCAGGGGTGTGTGCTTAGTCCCCTCATGTACTCCCTGTTCACCCACGACTGCGTGGCAAGCATGACTCCAACACCATCATTAAGTTTGCTGACGACACAACAGCCTGATCAACCACGATGAGACAGTCTATAGGGAGGAGGTCAGAGACCTAACGTTGTTGTCCTGGCACCACACTCTCTCCCTCAATGTGAGCAAAACAAAGGAGCTGATTGTGGACTACAGGAAAAGGAGGGCCGAACAGGTCCCCGTTAACATCGACTGGGCTGCAGTGGAGCAGGTCGAGAGTTAAGTTCCCTGGTGTCCACATCACCAACAAACTATCTCCAAAAACACCATCACCAAAACACCTTCAGTTGGCGCTCCCTATTGTGATTTTTACACAAACATTCCTTCATCTGATGTTTAGTTTGTTCCCTGTCTTTAAGTTGTGTGGGATTGTCCTTTTGTTTGCCTCTTCTTGGGCAAATTTAGTGGGCGTTCATGTTGGGTGTCTTTTAGGTCCCCGTTGTTGCTAGTCAACTTTCAGCGGACACCCCCATGAGTGTCTTTCAGAAGCCCTCCTGAACCTCACCTGTTTAGGCTGTTGTCAGTGACTCTGTTAGTTCCCCTTTCTGTTTGAGTGACATTCTTGCTGGGGAACGTAACAACAAAATGAATGAGTCAAGGGGTATGAATACTTTCTGAAGACCCTGTAGTGTGTGTGTGTGTGTGTGTGTATGTATATATATTAGTCTAGTGAGTGTGCAGTAACAATATAGCCTAGACTATGGTCCCCATTTCAAACTGAGAATCAAGTTGATATTGCTAAATGTATTATGACATAATCAATATCAGCACAAATAAGAGGTATGATTTCCATTCAGGTCTGTCCATCAGTTGGATACGACAAAGCCACTGCCACTCAGAACATAATCACACCACAGCTTCCTCCCTTTGCAATTCTAAGTGTAGTAGCTCCACAGATCAATGATGACATTTTTATTACCCTGCTCACAAGGTTATACACTGTTAGCATGTTCCCTACACCAGCCTTTACAAAACAGGCTTTTATCCACACCTCCCTGTTCATGACGGATTCCACCAACACTCTTTCTAGCATTTATTTTTCAGATAGTAGCTACAGTGCATTCAGAAAGTATTCAGACCCCTTCCCTGGAGAGAGAAAACCAAAACATTTCTGCAGCATTGAAGGTCCCCAAGAACACAGTGGCCTCCATCATTCTTAAATGGAAGAAGTTTGGAACCAACAAGACTCTTCCTAGAGCTGGCCGGCCAGCCAAATTGAGCACTCGGGGGAGAAGCGCTTTGGTCAGGGAGGTGACCAAGAACCCAATGGTCACTCTGACAGAGCTCCAGAGTTATTGTATGGAGATGGGAGAACCTTCCAGAAGGACAACCATCTCTGCAGCACTCCACCAATCAGGACTTTATGGTAGAGTGGCCAGATGGAAGCCACTCCTCAGTAAAAGGCACATGACTGCCTGCTTGGAATTTGCCAAAAGGCACCTAAAGGACTCTCAGACCATGAGAAACAAGATTCTCTGGTCTGATCTGATAAAACTCTTTGGCCTGAATGCCAAGTGTCATGTCTGGAGGAAACCTGGCACCATCCCTACGGTGAAGCATGGTGGTGGCAGCATCATGCTGCGGGGAGGTTTTTCTGTGGCAGGGACTGGGAGACTAGTCAGGGTCGAGGGAAAGATGAACAGAGCAAAGTACAGAGAGATCCATGATGAAAACCTGCTCCAGAGTGAAGGTTCAACTTTCAACAGGACAACGACCCTAAGCACACAGCCAAGACAACGCAGGAGTGGCTTCGGGACAAGTCTCTGAATGCTCAAGTGGCCCAGCCAGAGCCCGGACTTGAACCCGATCAAACATCTCTGGGGAGACTTAAAAATAGCTGTGCAGCGACGCTCCCCATCCAATCTGACAGAGCTTGAGAGGATCTGCATAGAACAATGAGAGAAACTCCCCGAATACAGGTATGCCAAGCTTGTAGCGTCATATCCAAGAAGACTTGGGTAATCACTGCCAAAGGTGCTTCAACAAAGTACTGAGTACTGAATGCTTATGTACATTTGATATTTACGTTTTTTTTTTTTTTTTAATACATTTGCAAACATTTCTAAAAATCTGTTTTTGCTTTGTCATTATGGGGTATTGTGGGTAGATTGATGTAATCAATTTTAGAATAAGTCGAGGGGTCTGAATACTTTCAGAATGCACTGTATATTGAAATAGGATTTAGGCTTCTCCTGATTCTGATTATCATGGCTGTTCGTGGTCGTTTGGGCTTCTTTAGTAGAATGGACTGATTGTAAGTCTCTGTGGATAAGAGCGTCTGTTAAATGACTTGAATGTAAAATGTAACCCAGGTAGGCAACACCAGTCTGCAATGATGTGATATTCAAAATGTAGCCCAGGTAGGTAGAGCTAGTCTACCCATGAGAAAAGCAGTTGTGATCCCCCTCCCTCCCCTTCAGTTGAACAGCATGATTAATGAGCACCTTCCACTGGTGTTTCTTCTAATTGCCAGCCCACTCTGCTCAACCAGCATAATGCATACACACACAATGGGAGTAGAGAGATGGAGAGAGGGAGGGAGAGATCGAGAGAGAGATAGAGAGAGAGAAAACAGAGGGAGATAGACAGCGAGAGAGGCTCCTTTCAGCCAGGTGCTTTCCATTTCTCCACGCATTAATCATTCTTCTTTCAATAACCTGGGTGTATCCCAAAAGGCACCCTGTTCCCTATGTAGTGCACTCCTTTTTAGCCCAGGCTGTTGTCAAAAGTAATGCACTATACAGGGAATAGGAGGCCCGTTCAGCCAGACAGCTGGTTTCATGGAGGATGCTCTGACTGCCACGGTTGCTTGACAACAGCACGTTGAACAACTTTTTTAATGTTATCTGTGAAACCCACCAGCACCAAGATGTCTGTAAACGTAGCTCCTCCTCCCGGGATGGAGGCGGGGTCTTTGACCTTCCACACAATCATTTAAGTCTTTTGTCTTGTCTTCAATGAATGGAGCATAGACTAGACTACTTACACTGAGGCTCATACATTACCATACATTCATATTATTCATGCTTTCTTATCAACGGGCAGGTAGGCTATTTAAGTAGGGGGATTATTTCTTCTGGGACCTGTACCTATCTTTTAATATCAACAACCTTAATATTACACCGTTATTGATTACTGTATTGTTGGGTTTAGAGTTAGCAAAAAAATGCATTTCACTGTACTTGTGCATGTGAAAACAATAAAACTGAAACGTTTTTAAAATGGGAACACACCTCACTAATCCTATCAGATCTACAAGCTCTAGGATCATTAAGCGAAGTCATTCACTAGGCCCATGTCAGCATGAAAATAAAGCTATTTTACATACTTGTCACATTTTCCTCGTCACTGCATCGTGATGAATCAGCATTTTGTAATTCATTCAATAATAAGCCTTTATAATTGATGTAGAGCTGTTTCTGCTTAGTCTGGCTCAGCAAAGCAAACGCCTGGCTGACAATTACACCCCCCCATCTCAAATGAAACACTGTTTATATCATACAATAAGGAGGGGGGTAGTTTAAACTTATTTTAAAGTCTTATCTTTAAATCTATTGGCTAAGGAGGTGACAAATCACACATGACATCCAAACTGAGAATATCATCGGGGACCAGTTGTGTGTTGGGGGTCTGTGTTGGGGTCCGGGGATTTGATGCGCACATCAACGTCAGCCGTGGTATTGAATTTCACAGTGATTTTGAAGCTCAGGCAAGAGAAGCAACAACACAGTCTATCTGTCTATTGATCTGTTGTAACACCAGTGTCGGCGTGGCAACCCTTACAAGTGGCCCCGGCAGACACTTACAATAACGCTTTAGTTAGATGGCATGTGATGTACTTCGCACAACCTCATTCAAATAGAATGTTTAAGCCAACTGACATTATGCCCAAGTGGAATGCAATGTAACTGACATTATGCCCAAGTGGAATGCAATGTAACTGACATTATGCCGAAGTGGAATGCAATGTAACTGACATTATGCCCAAGTGGAATGCAATGTAACTGACATTATGCCCAAGTGGAATGCAATGTAACTGACATTATGCCGAAGTGGAATGCAATGTAACTGACATTACGCCCAAGTGGAATGCAATGTAACTGACATTATGCCCAAGTGGAATGCAATGGAACTGACATTATGCCCAAGTGGAATGCAATGTAACTGACATTATGCCCAAGTGGAATGCAATGGAACTGACATTATGCCCAAGTGGAATGCAATGTAACTGACATTACGCCCAAGTGAAATGCAATGTAACTGACATTATGTCCAAGTGGAATGCAATGTAACTGACATTGTGCCCAAGTGAAATGCAATGGAACTGACATTATGCCCATGTGGAATGCAATGTAACTGACATTATGCCCAAGTGGAATGCAATGGAACTGACACTACATTATCATAAGAAGATTAGTGTCAGGCTCCCAGATAATATCAGGCTCTCAGTCCTTCTAAATTGCATTTCAAATAATAAAATAAATAAATACAAATAATAAATCAAATAAATTGGCATCAACTTAATTCCAAACCAGGCTACATATTGATGCGAGGTGGGCAATCAAACAACCTGATTCTCTATTAGCAGAGTCTGTATAATATATAACTATTAGCTAGAGTTCTTCAATACAAACATGTCAACCTCTGTCCACGGAGGGTGTCCTAAAAGATTAACCAAACTTGGCAGTCAATGTGTGTGTTGCTCTGATCCGCCTCAGCCTCTGGTCCCACTACAACAACTCCAACACAGCACCTGGCTCTCCTGATCGCTAACAGCTTGCATCACTCGTCTCCATGGAGAAACCGTACACAGAACCCTACAAAGCCCAGATAGTGTTTACGGTCACATTGATGTCTCCAACATATTGACTGGATGACTCATCCTCACAGTACATCACTTCTACTGTCCCTGTATTGATCTACTGCTCAGGCTGACTACTCTGACCTGACTGTCCCTGACTGCCTGTCCCCTGGGATTCTTACATCCACTGATCGACTGACTGACTGACTGGCTGGCTGGGACGGACGGACGAGTAGTCTGTCTCTGGCTGGCTTTTTCTTCTGCTGCTCACATTGTGTGAGGCTGAGGTGATTCAGGCTACAGGCTTAATACACATTTTAACTAATTATTTTTGCTTTTAAAGTAACAATGACTTGGTGAATAAAGTGAGCACAAACTGTGCTTCTGCTTACTATTTGGGGCCTTGGCCAGGTTACTGTACAGTACTTTGTGACAAAGCTGTTGATGTAAAAAGGGCTTGATTCACTAACAACCACCTACCTTCCATTCTTTGATAGGGCGAATTTGACCCCCTCCTTTTGGAATGGCATCAGTCTCTGTTGTAGCTTGTCTGGGAGGACTGACAACTGACTGTCCCATCTTCTGTCAACATGGGAGTTCTGGGGATCACAATCCCTATCCTGGACCTCACTCATGGCCCGTCTTGACTTTTAGATGCCTTTGCAAAGAATGAAGAGAGAAAAACAACAGTAAGAAGAAAAACCAACCCTGGCTGACAATTAATCATCCAGACTGGCAATTAATCATCCAGACTGGCAATTAATCATCCAGACAGACAATTAATCATCCAGACTGACAATTAATCATCCAGACTGGCAATTAATCATCCAGACTGGCAATTAATCATCCAGACTGGCAATTAATCATCCAGACTGGCAATTAATCATCCAGACTGACAATTAATCATCCAGACTGACAATTAATCATCCAGACTGACAATTAATCATCCAGACTGGCAATTAATCATCCAGACTGGCAATTAATCATCCAGACTGACAATTAATCATCCAGACTGGCAATTAATTATCCAGACTGGCAATTAATCATCCAGACTGACAATTAATCATCCGGACTGACAATGAATCATCCGGACTAACAATGAATCATCCAGACTGACAGTGAATCATCCGGACTGACAATGAATCATCCGGACTGACAATGAATCATCCAGACTGGCAATTAATCATCCAGACTGACAATTAATCATCCAGACTGACAATGAATCATCCGGACTGACAATGAATCATCCGGACTAACAATGAATCATCCAGACTGACAATGAATCATCCAGACTGACAATGAATCATCCGGACTGACAATGAATCATCCGGACTGACAATGAATCATCCGGACTGACAATGAATCATCCGGACTGACAATGAATCATCCAGACTGACAATTAATCATCCAGACTGACAATTAATCATCCAGACTGACAATTAATCATCCAGACTGGCTTTGGCATTTTGCAAAAAATTTAGGCACTACTCAAATTGTGGGTTCGATTCCCACGGGAGCCAGTATGAAAATGTATGCACCAACTAATGTAAGATGCTATGGATAAGAGCGTCTGCTAAATGACTAAAATGCCTTCAGTGCTGTTTTACAGCTTGGTGATGCACCATGTCTCAGCTCAACTGTCATCTCAAGGCATGGATTTACCTGCGACAATATCAGGAACAGGCTGCTGAACTGCCACGAGATGACTGCTCCTCTGCTCTTATTGGTAAGGTGCTAAGAGACTGCTGGGTTACCCAGTTGAAGGATATCTGTTAAGGTAAGACAAATAACGAGAAGACTATTGGTGCTAGGAAGAATAGGGATACAGGAGGATGGTTACAAAGGTACTCTGACAAATACGGTTACATTAACTTCCACGGTAACGTTAGCTAACTAGCTAACTATGCACAGCAAATTACCATCCACGTTTTTAGCTACAGCTCAACCCACTTCAAATGTACAAGAGATTATACATGCTAAGACTTTGCACTTGTTAGTTTGAAAAAAAATACATTAGTAAGAGGATACAGACCACCAGTGCAGAAATGTTTTGATATAGATTTGCATGTGCAGTAGTTTCGCGGGAAACTTTGACAGCAACTACGTAGTTTGCGTAGCGGATTCCATAGGAGTTGCGTTCAAGAAGCCTGCAACTTTCTAGAATCTTGACTAAAAAGCTGTTTAAAAAATATATATAATTCCAACGATACTTTTCTAAGTGATTTCAAATTCATATAAACTTTTCTACCAGACTCAAAAGCATGCTCAATACATCTAATTTTAGTAGTACATGACCCCTACAGTAGAACGATCACTGGACGCTCATTCGGATTTGCTGGGCAGACTGTCAGTCCCGGTGCTTCCTGCTGTACTCTCCAATTTCCCGTTTCGTCTTGTGCTGAATGTTAGCCTCGGTCTGTTGCGGCTACACACTGATCTTTCCCTGGCCACACGCAGCTGTTTTTATAAATCATTCTGTTTTTGTCAACGTTTCTGGTAAGACAACATGTGTTTGTTTCTTCACACACGTTCTTTGTGGGGATTAACGGTGAATTTGTGTAGTTAGGTTATCAAATGACCATTTTAGTGGCAAATTTAGCTAGCTTAGTTAGCTAACTAGCTACGGTCGGAATAATTTGTCGAGTTGAAGGGCTACGTTAGCTAACTAGCTTGTTGGCTAGCTAGCTAAACTCAAACGAATTCAAAGATCAACTTGGCACAGGTAAGAGTTGCGTTTAGATGGCTTGATTTTAATACAAACAAGTCATTGGTAACGAGCTAGTTAGCTAGAATAGGTATCATTTATCGTGGTTGGCTAACGTACCTAGCTTCCCCCGAAGCGCCGCAAGCAAGGCCTGCTCTTTTGCCTCAACAACTAGCTAGCTTTGCAAACTCGCTGTTGGCTAGTTAACAATAGTAACAATAGTAACTAAGTTATGCATTTTAGACATGCAGGAATGATACCTCTGTACAAACTAAATATACATGTTTGAAATAACACTGTTCTAGTTAGCTCTAGTTGGTAGAACTAAGGAACACTAACGTTATACCCTGCAGTTCGTGCCTTTGAAAGTAACTTTGTTTTCGCGTTAACTGTCCGCTAATGGCAATGGTTCACGTTCACCAGCCTGTATATGTCAGTGTAAGAATAAATAACATGCTAAAATGGTGGAGAGAACAACGTTGCTCCCCAGTCCGAGGTACCTGTTGAGAAAATCCACAAGAGGTGTCCGTTCACAATACACAAACAAAACACTCCTTCACATAGTCCTCGAGCTCTGGTGCAGTTCATAATTGGAGCGTGGACAACATCTTATTTCAAGGCATGTCATGACCATGACGCTAAAGCCTCACTAACTAGTTGGGCTAATTGTGTTTGACATATTCTGCATGACACTTCTCTTCATGTATCATGTTCAGCTGTCCTCATATCGCTTGCTATTCCTCTTGTCAGAGGGATGGAGTGCTGAAAGAACGGTCACTGACAGGGCTTGTCTTCAGACTTTCATTCTAAAGTAGGGAATGTATTAATGTTCAATCACTATCATGCCACCAATAATGTGTAATTTGATTGCCAATTTGCTGGGATCTCTCTATGCAGGCATACCTGGGCTCCCGAGTGGTGCAGCAGTCTAAGGCACTGCATCTCAGTGCTTGAGGCGTCACTACAGACACCCTGGGTCGAATCCAGGCTGTATCACAACCGGCTGGAGTCCCATAGGGCGGCCAGTGTAGGCCATCATTAAAAATAATTTGTTCTTAACTGACTTTCCTAGCTAAATAGAGGTAAAAACATAGACGTACTTACAGTAATTATGGTGCCTACCATTGGCTTGGCTGGTGTGATGTTTTATTATACTAAAGTAAATGGGTGACATGTCAGCTCAGTGTCCTTCCTATCGCTTCTATAATGAGGATGCAGAGTCTACTACAGGAGTGTTTCCCTGCTGTCTGTTCAACCCAAGGGAGGCTCATTAGGATAGTATTATGCTATTGCCATAAATGGAGAACTCGGTGGGGAAATATAGCCTAACTAAGCACATCCGTCACTTCTCACAGCAAATTAAAACGCAACGCCTAATAGGCTAATGTATGAAGCGTTGCCGAGACACCGCAGTTTTGTTGAAATAGTGGTCCCTTTTTTGTCTGGCTTTGGAGTTGGTTAATCAAAGAGGGAAGGCTCCAGTTAGCTGATAGCTAGATGCAGAACCCCACTGTGGGCTTGTTTGATGAGTAGTTCTATTGTTTTGTAAACAGGACTATAGCTGGGTTTGAGAGTGACTTATGCTAGGCTACAGTTTTATACATGTCACTGCCATATTGTATTTTAATGTCTAGTTATAAAGTCAAGGAGGCACACTTCCTGCCTGAGTTATGAACTATCCTGGTTGTCTAGTGCTGCCATTAATAATTCTGAGATGAGGCTCACCGATTTGGCTTTCATTGCTGGAGGCTCTACCGTTAGGAGTGCAGTGACACAACTCTTGATTTATGTCCAAATTAGGGGTGTAAAATTGAGAATATTGAATAGTCTGATGCTGTGTCATTTCTTCTTTAATTACTCAGGTGTGTGTGCTCACGCGCAAGCGTGTGTCTGTGCATATATGTGTGTGGTGGGGGGAGTTTGATGAATTTGTACGCTAAATGCTTAATGTTCTTATCCAACTTCCTCCTCGTGATATTGTCAGACAGACGTCAGTAACGTAGGTAGGCCCATCCGGTTTCACAGCTTGACACAGTGAACATTGCAACGTGATTGATTCCTCTTTGTTTATCGATTGTGTGCATCAAAGGAGACTACTGGCAGTTTGCGAGGCTGTTGGGTTTGAGATTCAGTGACCGGGTTGGTGACGTAGCTACTTCAGTTGGTGGACTTGTAACTGTAGTGAAAAATGTGATCAGATCAGTTGTCACCAGCGTCTGTTGCTAAGGGACTGGGAGAGCTTTCCTCCTACCCTGACAGCATCTATTATTTACTTCAGTTTTTAAGGGATTGGAACAAATGACACCTGATTTCCCCTATAACTACGTTTTATGATCACTCTGAACGTCTCCATTAATTAGTAGCACTGTAACATACTACAATTGACTTGAGCATGTTTTCTGTGGTTAGTTGTAGAGCTGGGCGGTACACCGTATTTTACGATATACTGGTATTGATGCATGGACCGGTTTGGGTTTTTACTTTACCTTCTTTAACGGTATTTAAAATGTTTGGTTTGTTAAATGTGATACACCGTGTGTATAGTCGTCTCTCTCTGCTCTCCAACTATCCATTCTGCTTTCCACACAGACCTAGCCCCATCTAGCCCCATTTGTTGTTGTTTGACCACGAGACACTTGCGTTCAGTTTGCATGGTCAATGTAGCACATGCAAAAATGTTAATGACAACGATGCTGTTTTCATTTAGCTTCTTAATGTAAATCCCCTAGCGTTCTATAATTATACTATTAGCTTGTGTTTCTTACATCTGCCAACCGCTAGTTTGTCTTGGCAAGTTTGGCCTAAATCTTGTTTGCCGCTCATCGCTAGTTAGCTGGCTAGCTAGCTAACTAGTTCAAATCCAAATCAGTGTATTTGGTCACATACACATGGTTAGCGGATGTTAATGGTCACATACACATGGTTAGCGGATGTTAATGGTCACATACACATGGTTAGCGGATGTTAATGGTCACATACACATGGTTAGAGGATGTTAATGGTCACATACACATGGTTAGAGGATGTTAATGGTCACATACACATGGTTAGAGGATGTTAATGGTCACATACACATGGTTAGAGGATGTTAATGGTCACATACACATGGTTAGAGGATGTTAATGGTCACATACACATGGTTAGAGGATGTTAATGGTCACATACACATGGTTAGAGGATGTTAATGTGAGTGTAGCGAAATGCTTGTGCTTCTAGTTCCGACAGTGCAGTAATATCTAACAAGTAATCTAACAATTCCACAACTACCTTATACATACAAATGTGAAGGGATGGAATAAAAATATGTCCATATAAATATATGGATGATTGATGGTATAGGCGAGATGCAATAGGTGGTATAAAATACATACATATGAGATGAGTAATGTAAGATATGTAAACATTATTTAAAGTGACTTGTGATCCATTTATTAAAGTGGCCAATGATTTGAGTCCGTATATAGTAGTCGACCGATTATGATTTTTCAATACCGATTATTGGAGGACCCAAAGAAAAGCAGATACCGATTTAATCGACCGATTTTCTTTAGAAAATGTTTTATATATATTTAATAATGACAATTACAACAATACTGAATGAACACTTATTTTAACTTAATACGTCAATAAAATCAATTTATTCTCAAATAAATAATGAAACATGTTCAATTTGGTTTAAATAATGCAAAAACAAAGTGTTGAAGAAAGTAAAAGTGCAATATGTGCCATGTGAGAAAGCTAACGTTTAAGTTCCTTGCTCAGAACATGAGAACATATGAAAGCTGGTGGTTCCTTTTAACATGAGACTTCAATATTCCCAGGTAAGAAGTTTTAGGTTGTGGTTATTATAGGACTATTTCTCTCTATACCATTTGTATTTCATATACCTTTGACTATTGGATGTTCTAATGGGTACTTTAGTAATGCCAGTCTAATCTCGGGAGTTGAAAGGCTTGAAGTCATAAACAGCTCAATGCTTGAAGCAAAGCGAAGAGCTGCTGGCAAATGCACGAAAGTGCTGTTTGAATGATTGCTTACGTTCCTGCTGCTGCCTACCACCGCTCAGACTGCTCTATCAAATCATAGACTTAATTATAATATAACACACAGAAAAACGAGCCTCAGGTCGTTAATATGGTCAAATCCGGAAACTATAATTTCGAAAACAAAACGTTTATTCTTTCAGTGAAATACAGAACCGTTCCGTTTTATCTAACTGGTGGCATCCATGAGTCTAAATATTCCTGTTACATTGTACAACCTTCAATGTTATGTCATAATTACATAAAATTCTCGCAAATTAGTTTGCAACGAGCCAGGCGGCCCAAACTGTTGCATATACCCTGACTCTGTGTGCAATGAACGCAAGAGAAGTGACCCAATTTCACCTGGTTAATATTGCCTGCTAACCTGGATTTCTTTTAGCTAAATATTCAGGTTTAAAAATATATACTTGTGTATTGATTTTAAGAAAGGCATTGATGTTTATGGTTAAGTACACATTGGAGCAACGACAGTCGTTGATTGATTGATTTTTATTAAATAGGTTTAATGCTAGCTAGCAACTTACCTTTGCTTACTGCATTCGCGTAACAGGCAGACTCCTTGTGAGGCAGGTGGTTAGAGCGTTGGACCAGTTAACTGTAATGTTGCAAGATTGGATCCCCGAGCTGACAAGGTAAAAATCTGTCATTCTGCCTCGTTCCTAGGCCGTCATTGAAAATAAGAATGTTCTTAACTGACTTGCCTAGTTAAATAAATATTAAATAAAGGTGTAAAAAAATATATATATAAAAAAAATCGGCGCCCAAAAATACTGATTTCCGATTGCTATGAAAACTTGAAATCGTCCCTAATTAATCGGCCATTCCGATTTAATCGGTCAACCTCTAGACCTAAATCAGCATGTTTGTGCAACAGTGTCTTCTAAATCAAAGGGGAATACGCAAAGCATGAATATGTTCGCTACAGGAAGTAGCTAAGAGAACATTCAATGTAGCCAAAGGTTATAGAGTCCCCTAGGAAACACTTAACACTTTTGGTTCCTACCTTGTCACAATAACTCCTCCCTGGCATTATCACTCGTTGCCATGTCAACCAACACTGTATTCAAAGTGCCCACTATTATATTCTAACTATAGAATTAGAATAATCACTCTATTTTCATGATTCCAACAGGTCACAAGTGTTTTACTCTAAAGTCAAAGTCAAGTCAAATTCCAATTGCGTTTGGTTCAAAAATAAGGCCTGTATTGTTTGTCCACATCATGCAGCCATGTGTGGCAGTGTGGAAATGATCTCAAATGAGTGCAGGAACTTATGAAAATGCTGAAAATGATTTTTGTTTGAATTTGAACAATGAGAATGGAGAAAGACCCATTTTGAAATCACATAGTATCAATGTGTTGCCACCCTAGGATCACTCACTACTCATAAAGAACATATATGACTTTTCTTTTATTATTCAAAAACCTAAAATAGTGGCAAATTTTTTGTTTTATGCAGTAATATGATATTTGGGCCATATTGCCCGGCGCTAGTTGGTTGGAGCAGTCTTGTGCTTTGTCTCCGTCTGGTTGAAATATACCCAACTGTAATGAGCAAGGTACACTTCGAACAGCGTGTCCTCTCATTGGACATCCATCCCCTCCCATGGTGTGTCCTGTTCTCTCATTGGCCATCCATCCCATGGAGCGTGGTTTGTTCTGTTCTCTCATTGCTGTATATGGGGAGACAGATGCCCATCCTGTCTCTCTTGTCTGTCTCTCTCCTCTCTGTCCCCCTACTCTCTCTCTCTCTCCTCTCTCTCTCTCCTCTCTGTCCCCCCACTCTCTCCTCTCTGTCCCCCTACTCCCTACTCTCTCTCTCTCTCTCTCTCTCTCTCTCGCGCTCTTTCGTCTCTGTCTCTCTCTTTCCTCTGTCCCTCTCCTCCCCTCTGAGGAGGGAGCTCCTGTTTTCCTTTGTCCCTCGCCTCCCTCCTCTGGTGTAAGCGCATGGCAGGGCAGCAGAATCGGTAATGAAGAAAGTGCCCAATTTAGCCTCCTCAGCCGCGCGCTCCTCTGAGATGTGCTTCCTGCCTGCCTCTCTGCCTGGGTGCAGCGAGGCGGGATGCTGTGAGTGGCTGAGCTAGAGCTGACATCACAGGGGCCAGCTGTTGATTTGGTGCTGTCTCTGAGGCTGGGGCGAGTCACTGACTCTGTCAGGCGCCTACTGAGGGGCTCTGGCAGGTAGACACACACACACACACGAACCCACGACGATAGGAGGCTGTGTGAGACTGCTGCAGGGAGCGAGTCGCTCCGAGCAGCTACGTCCTCCTCAACCAATGCTGCCTTGGGTACTACGGACTCCTCCAACAGCTTGCAATGAACATAAGGAGGGCTACTATGTGGCAGGTAGGTCTTGGTTTCTGTCCTTACCAAAGATTTTGTATTTTGTGAAGGAAGGCGCACATTGGAAAATCAGGAGTAATGGTTTAAGTGCCAGATAATAGCTACTAAGGCTTTTGGTAGACTTTTCAGACTTGAATCATTCAGACATTGTGCTGGGTTCGCAATCATCTGTCTGTCACTATCTAAGACCTTGAGCTTCATTTTTGAAAGCCGTGATTTATTGTTGAGGTTCAGTTTTGGTGGCTATGTTTTCAATATGATCCTTTTGAGACGCAGTTAAACATCACATCAGTCTTCTACAATGTGATCTAAGCTACAGTTGTGAATTTCTTTGACCATTTAAGCCACAGGGTTTATCTGGTGACGATAAGGGCTTGGTTTCCAAAGGATGCACAGCAAGGCTGCATTCAGTGAACAGGGGATCTGTAGACTGTGTTCAGTGTGTTGGGGATCTGTAGACTGTGTTCAGTGTGTTGGGGATCTGTAGACTGTGTTGACTGTGTTCAGTGTGTTGGGGAACAGGGGATCTGTAGACTGTGTTCAGTGAATCCCCAATATGAATTTAGCAGCAACGCACCTACACTGCTAAATCGGCCTTCACTACAAATAAAAAAAATATATATATAAAAAAAAATATATATATATATACTTTTTTTTTATATATACTTTTTTCGGGATAGGAAAACGTTTTCCGTTTAAACCTAAACAACTCAAACCAGATATAAAGTATGTAGAAAATATAATGGAGCAATAAATGTATCAATAAGATCATCTTGGAGAACTAACAATCAGGGAGAATCTAAAATTCCCAAAATGTCTTCACACTCTGCCACCGCTGCTGAAACAAATCCTAGGGGAAACACTGCAATGTGTTGGTGAACAGGGGCTGTGTTCTGATTACCGTTGTCTTGGCTTTCTTTCATCAGCGCACTAATGACCATAGATAAGCCATTAAGAGGCTTGTGTTGCGTTGTCTCTGCACAGCTTGCATTTCTGCTCCTCAGTATATTGTTTCTGCAGGTGTTTCTGTTATTACAAATGGGTTTTTAATGACTGGCTCCACTAGTGTGATGTACGGAGCCTTCAGAAAGTATTCATACCCCTTGACTTATTCCACATTTTGTTCCAGACGGAATTCAAAATGGATCAAATATAATTTATCTCACCCATCTACACTATACCCCCATAATGACAATGAAAATATGTTTTTAGGAATGTTAGTTCATTTATTGTAAATAAAATACTGAAATATGTAAGTGTTCACACACCCAGAGTCATTACTTTGTAGAAGTACCTTTGGTAGCGATTACGGCTGTCTCTCTTTCTGGGTAAGTCTCCAAGAGCTTTCCACACCTGGATTGTGCAACATTTGCCCATTTATATAAATAGATATATTTTCATAATTCTTCAAGCTCTGTCAAATTAGTTGTTCGTCATTGCTAGACAACCATTTTCAGGTCTTGCCATAGAGTTGAGTCAACTTGTTTTAGGTTATTGTCCTGCTGAAAGGGGAATTCATCTCCACTGAGAGAAACCAGACTAAACCAGGTTTTCCTCTAGGATTTTTCCTAAATAACTCCCCAGTCCTTAACGATTACAAGCATACCCATGACATGATGCAGCCACCACTATTTGTCCTAAACATAACACTTTGTATTCAGGACAAACAGTTAATTGCTTTGTCTATTTTTTTGCAGTACTATTTTAGTGCGTTGTTGCAAATAGGATGCATGTTTAGTATTTGTTTTTTTTTTAAATAAGATTTTGCATGATTTTTTTTTTCACTCTGTCATTTAGGTTAGTATTGTAGAGTAACTATAATGTTGTTGATCCATCCTCAGTTTTCTCCGGTCACAGCCATTAAACTCTGTAGCTGTTTTAAAGTAGCCATTGTCCTCATGGTGAAAACCCAGAGCGGTGTCCTTCCTCTCCGGCAATTGGCTTAGGAAGGACGCCTGTGTCTTTGTCGAGACGGGGTGTGTTGATACATCATCCAAAGTGTAATTAATAACTTCAACGTGCTCAAAGGGATATGCAATGTCTGCTTTTATTTGCCCTGGTTTGAGAGGCATTGGAAAATCTCCTTGGTTTTTGTGGTTGAATCTGTGTTTGAAATTCACTGTTCGACCTGAGGCACCTTACAATTATTGGTATGTGTGGGGTACAGAAATGAGACGGTCATTCAACAAATCACGTTAAACACTTATTTCACTCACAGTGAGTCCATGCAACTTATGTGACTTGTTAAGCACATTTACCTGTAATTGAGGCTGAGTGACGAAATGAATACCTTTTAGTCTACACTTTATACCCCAGAGGGCTTAAGTCTCAATGATCATCAGCTCTCTCTCTAATCAATAACTCTCCTTATTATCAGACGTGGCTCTGACCCGGGGTACGGGCTTATTTACCCCGTTCAACACACTGATTATCAACGTCTTTTATTAGGCTTAAAGTAAACGGTATTACTATTCCTGGGAAGTGATGGTTGGTTGCCTAATGCATTTGATCTCTCTATGCTTTTTCCTCTGTTGTTTTCTGTGTGACTGTCGAGCTGGAGAAGACCGCCTCATGGATGTGTCTGTCTGTTGGCTACACAGTATGTTGGATGGATGGATGGGAGGGAGGGAGGGAGGGGATGGATGGGAGGGAGGGGATGGATGGGAGGGAGGGAGGGAGGGATGGATGGGAGGGAGGGAGGGATGGATGGCTTTAGCTGCTTTTCTCTGCTCTTGTATTGTTCCATCCTCCTATACAGTCTGGGAGGGAGAGTCTCTCCTCTCGCTTGCTCCCCCTGCTTTTACTCCCCCCAGCACTTGGGCAGGGGGGGGGGGGGGGGTACCGCCCAAGCCTAGTGTGTACCGCCCTGTCTGTGCGTGCAATCAGAATGGCCTCTTGTGCATTCCGCAGGAGCAATTTCCTATTCGCTGTGCTAACATAATTGTCATTGAGTGGTCCATTTACAGCCGGCATATGATTAGTTAGCTCCCATTCCCCTGTCTGGCAGAGTGGCTGTGCCCTTTTGACCTCATTGTAGGTTTTTGAGAACACATTTTCATGGGCAGAAAAGTGTAGCGTGGAAAAAGGCTTAGGCACTTATTCACCACTTCTACAGGCAGGCAGTATGGGTGTGTTTGTACCGTGGGGAATGGAGATAAAGGGACTGAAGAGGCTCTTTACGGTTCAACCACTCAGATCAACTCAGAGTCTCAGAGTCTGTTGTCAAATACAGAGGAGCTGTTCAGTAACAGGAGACCCAGAGGATTCTACTGGGCTGTGTGTGTGTTTCCTTGGGTACGTGAAGACTTCTGGTCTGTTTGTGCCTGCCAGTGTTTATTTGTGTGTGTGTCACACTGCGTTCCATCTGCATGCATTTAAGCCCCCCTGTCCCTGACACCAACTCCCCCGTGTGTCACACAGACTGTCCCTGACACAGAACTGACACTGACATTGTGATCTCCTGAACTCAGCGGCTAGCTCAGCCCTGCTGTTCCTCCCTGTCCGTGCAGCACAGCTCTGACTCCTAATGCAGCTTGTGTCTGGGGCCAGAATCTCTCTTGCTGTCTGTCTGGTTGGTTGAGTTCTACTGGTGTCACCAGCTAGTAGGGCTGACTGTAGTCATGTGAAGTTCCACACCTCTTTGTGTTGCTGCTGACTGCCAGACGGGAGGTTACCTTTGGTCTAGTAGTGCCTGCAGTTTACTGTCAAACCAGGATCTGCATACACAGCAAGGTAGGGTGAGGTATGGTAGGGTGGGTGAGGTGGGGTATGGTGCGGTAGGATATGGTGGGGTAGGGTGAGGTGAAAAAGGATTAGAAAGTGAGCAGGAATCCACCACTTTTATCTGGCAGCATGCATGGGTCTGCTTCCCACTGGCCCGACCGGACAGTGTGGAGACGGGACTGTGTGTGGAGACGGGACTGTGTGTGGAGACGGGACTGTGTGTGGAGACGGGACTGTGTGTGGAGACGGGACTGTGTGTGGAGACAGGACTGCCTACTGGTTGCCAGAGAGAGCTACTGTGGCGGGTGCTCTGCCCGGTAGATGGCACTGGGCTCTGGGACTAGGAGGAGATGGGACTGTGTGGAGACAGGACTGCCTACTGGTTGCCAGAGAGAGCTACTGTGGCGGGCACTCTGCCCGGTAGATGGCACTGGGCTCTGGGACCAGGAGGAGACGGGACTGCCTACTGGTTGCCAGAGAGAGCTTACTGTGGCGGGCGCTCTGCCCGGTAGATGGCACTGGGCTCTGGGACCAGGAGGAAGGTTGAAGTGGAAGAACATGGGGGAAGATGTAGAGCCCTTCTGACTGAAGATGGAGAATCTGTTACAGCCCTTCTGACTGAAAATTGAGAATCTGTTACAGCCCTTCTGACTGAAGATGGAGAATCTGTTACAGCCCTTCTGACTGAAGATGGAGAATCTGTTACAGCCCTTCTGACTGAAGATGGAGAATCTGTTACAGTCCGTCTGACTGAAGATGGAGAATCTGTTACAGCCCTTCTGACTGAAGATGGAGAATCTGTTACAGCCCTTCTGACTGAAGATGGAGAATCTGTTACAGGCCGTCTGACTGAAGATGGAGAATCTGTTACAGCCCTTCTGACTGAAGATGGAGAATCTGTTACAGCCCTTCTGACTGAAGATGGAGAATCTGTTACAGCCCTTCTGACTGAAGATGGAGAATCTGTTACAGCCCTTCTGACTGAAGATGGAGAATCTGTTACAGCCCTTCTGACTGAAGATGGAGAATCTGTTACAGCCCTTCTGACTGAAGATGGAGAATCTGTTACAGCCCTTCTGACTGAAGATGGAGAATCTGTTACAGCCCTTCTGACTGAAGATGGAGAATCTGTTACAGCCCTTCTGACTGAAGATGGAGAATCTGTTACAGCCCTTCTGACTGAAGATGGAGAATCTGTTACAGGCCGTCTGACTGAAGATGGAGAATCTGTTACAGCCCTTCTGACTGAAGATGGAGAATCTGTTACAGCCCTTCTGACTGAAGATGGAGAATCTGTTACAGCCCTTCTGACTGAAGATGGAGAATCTGTTACAGCCCTTCTGACTGAAGATGGAGAATCTGTTACAGTCCGTCTGACTGAAGATGGAGAATCTGTTACAGCCCTTCTGACTGAAGATGGAGAATCTGTTACAGCCCTTCTGACTGAAGATGGAGAATCTGTTACAGGCCGTCTGACTGAAGATTGAGAATCTGTTACAGCCCTTCTGACTGAAGATGGAGAATCTGTTACAGCCCTTCTGACTGAAGATGGAGAATCTGTTACAGCCCTTCTGACTGAAGATGGAGAATCTGTTACAGCCCTTCTGACTGAAGATGGAGAATCTGTTACAGCCCTTCTGACTGAAGATGGAGAATCTGTTACAGCCCTTCTGACTGAAGATGGAGAATCTGTTACAGCCCGTCTGACTGAAGATGGAGAATCTGTTACAGCCCGTCTGTTACTGTCCATGTGAAGCGTCCATGTGGGAAATGACATGTCTGTCAGTGTCCTCTCCAAAATTGGTATTCTAAATATCAGGGTTTTGATAGTGTTATCTTCTGTTTTTCACGGCTGTTATTCCTGAATATGTAAAGCTGCTCTGTTTTACATAACTGGCACGACAGAGTGGGTTTAACACGACCCTCCATGCACCCAATGGCTCTGATGGATGAAACCTGTTTTACACATAGGCATGCACAGCCACAATATCGCTTTCTGTCTCTTTCTCTGTCTCTCTCTCTCTCTCTCCCCATTTTTCTCTCTCCCACTCACACACGTGATATCCCCTGGACTCTGTCTGTCCATGTCAGCCCTGTCACTGTCAGCGACCTATAACCCCGTTCCATCAGTGTTCTCTAAGGGTCCTGACCCCCCTGACCTCTTTCTTCTCTCCCTGTGACAGGTCTGTGATGGCCATGAGCAGCTTGGAGGGCAGTGCCACCGAGGCCGTTCAGATCTGGACACCAGAGACTCCGAGCTGGTGCTAAGGACATGGGACTCTCCCTCAGAGTTAGCGACAGGCCCAGCAGCACGAGACGTTACAGTGACAAACCGGCGGTGGCGCAGGACTGCTGCCCTCAGAGCCTTCTCAACCCCTGCAGGACTTCACCACCACAGGCCCAGCAGCTCCCAGTAAGTAGCTACCCTCAGAGCCTTCTCAACCCCTGCAGGACTTCACCACCACAGGCCCAGCAGCTCCCAGTAAGTAGCTGCCCTCAGAGCCTTCTCAACCCCTGCAGGACTTCACCACCACAGGCCCAGCAGCTCCCAGTAAGTAGCTACCCTCAGAGCCTTCTCAACCCCTGCAGGACTTCACCACCACAGGCCCAGCAGCTCCCAGTAAGTAGCTACCCGTAAGGTGTATAGGCCATTGGGGGACCGGGGGGAAATTAAAAACAGCGTTGACATCACTCCAGTCGAGAGACTGACAGATATTACAAATCAGCAATGCTGCACTTGAGTAGAAAAGATTCCATTTGTGTGCTGGAATAACTTAATAGATGTGGACCAGCCTGGTGTTTTTAGTTATTTCTCTTCAAGATGACCATTTTTGATCTGCCTCTCAGCCAGTTTCCACTCAGTATTCAGTAAAATAACTAAAATAGCAATGCACACTGCAGAACAAAAGAACAACATACATTTAGTTATTGAAGAGCGAGTTTAAAGATGTGAGTGAGAGGAGCAGGTTTTGGGGAGTAACTGAAATAGAAATAAAAAATAAAGAAAGAAATGCATTTAGACACCTTTCGGTTTCTCAGTGACAATAAATTCACCATTGAAAAAAGGTGTTTCAGTTTGTTTCACCTGAGAGAGTCTGATCACCAGTCAGAGACCACTATGATGACACACCAGATGATGACCACCAATCAGAGACCACTATGATGACACACCAGATGATGACCACCAATCAGAGACCACTATGATGACACACCAGATGATGATCACCAGTCAGAGACCACTATGATGACACACCAGATGATGACCACCAATCAGAGACCACTATGATGACACACCAGATGATGACCACCAATCAGAGACCACTATGATGATACACCAGATGATGACCAATCAGAGACCACTATGATGACACACCAGATGACCAGTCAGAGACCACTATGATGACACACCAGATGACCAGTCAGAGACCACTATGATGACACACCAGATGATGACCACCAATCAGAGACCACTATGATGACACACCAGATGATGACCAGTCAGAGACCACTATGATGACACACCAGATGACCAGTCAGAGACCACTATGATGACACACCAGATGATGACCACCAATCAGAGACCACTATGATGACACACCAGATGATGACCAGTCAGAGACCACTATGATGACACACCAGATGATGACCACCAATCAGAGACCACTATGATGACACACCAGATGATGACCACCAATCAGAGACCACTATGATGACACAGCAGATGACCACCAATCAGAGACCACTATGATGACACACCGGATGTGTTTGATGGATCCTTTTCTAAAAGTCGGTGTGATGCGTTTTACATCATTCCTGCTATATTTCTGTATTTTGGAACTTCTGTATCTTGAAAATTGTATTGCTTATATACAAAACATTTAGTCAACAATGGACAAATGAAACAAATGAAGGGGAAGTAATCCAAAAATAACAGAAAATAATCAGATTACGTTACGGAGTTTGGGTAATCCAAAACCTACCTTACTGATTACAATTGTGGACAGGTAAGGTGCCGTTTTCAAGGGATTGTTACATATATGAACTATTTGGTTGTAATATCAGCACCTCTTAAAGAGCAGAGTCAGAACAGCACATCCCATTATTCCATGTTCATCTCTATCAGAGTTCTACAGCAAGGAACTGCATGCTTTTCATCAGTAAACATCAACTGGTCATTTAACTCACAGTATCGATCAATATTGGCCACCATTAATTGGATTTGAGTGATCTAAAATAAGTGAAATATACAGTGGGGCAAAAAAGTATTTAGTCAGCCACCAATTGTGCAAGTTCTTCCACTTAAAAAGATGAGAGAGGCCTGTAATGTTCATCATAGGTACACTTCAACTATGACGGACAAAATGAGGAAAAAAATCCTGAAAAGCACATTGTAGGGTTTTTAATGAATTTATTTGCAAATGATGGTGGAAAATAAGTATTTGGTCACCTACAAACAAGAAAGATTTCTGGCTCTCACAGACCTGTAACTTCTTCTTTAGGAGGCTCCTCTGTCCTCCACTCGTTACCTGTATTAATGGCACCTGTTTGAACTTGTTATCGGTATAAAAGACACCTGTCCACAACCTCAAACAGTCACACTCCAAACTCCACTATGGCCAAGACCAAAGAGCTGTCAAAGGACACCAGAAACAAAATTGTAGACCTGCACCAGGCTGGGAAGACTGAATCTGCAATAGGTAAGCAGCTTGGTTTGAAGAAATCAACTGTGGGAGCAATTATTAGGAAATGGAAGACTTACAAGACCACTGATAATCTACCTCGATCTGGGGCTCCACGCAACATCTCACCCTGTGGGGTCAAAATGATCACAAGAACGGTGAGCAAAAATCCCAGAACCACACGGGGAGACCTAGTGAATGACCTGCAGAGAGCTGGGACCAAAGTAACAAAGCCTACCATCAGTAACACACTACGCCACCAGGGACTCAAATCCTGCAGTGCCAGATGTGTCCCCCTGCTTAAGCCAGTACATGTCCAGTCCCGTCTGAAGTTTGCTAGAGAGCATTTGGATGATCCAGAAGAAGATTGGGAGAATGTCATATAGTCAGATGAAACCAAAATATAACTTTTTGGTAAAAACTCAACTCGTTGTGTTTGGAGGACAAAGAATGCTGAGTTGCATCCAAAGAACACCATACCTACTGTGAAGCATGGGGGTGGATAGATCATGCTTTGGGGCTGTTTTTCTGCAAAGGGACCAGGACGACTGATCCGTGTAAAGGAAAGAATGAATGTGGCCATGTATCGTGAGATTTTGAGTGAAAACCTCCTTCCATCAGCAAGGGCATTGAAGATGAAACGTGGCTGGGTCTTTCAGCATGACAATGATCCCAAACACACCGCCCGGGCAACGAAGGAGTGGCTTCGTAAGAAGCATTTCAAGATCCTGGAGTGGCCTAGCCAGTCTCCAGATCTCAACCCCATGGAAAATCTTTGGAGGAAGTTGAAAGTCCGTGTTGCCCAGCAACAGCCCCAAAACATCACTGCTCTAGAGGAGATCTGCATGGAGGAATGGGCCAAAATACCAGCAACAGTGTGTGAAAACCTTGTGAAGACTTACAGAAAACGTTTGACCTCTGTTATACCCTTTGTTGGCAATGACAAAGTATTGAGAAACTTTTGTTATTGACCAAATACTTATTTTCCACCATAATTTGCAAATAAATGCATTAAAAAATCCTACAATGTGATTTTCTGGATTTTTTTGTGTACCTATGATGAAAATTACAGGCCTCTCATCTTTAAGTGGGAGAACTTGCACAATTGGTGGCTGACTAAATACTTTTTTGCCCCACTGTACTTGCCTAATACGAGTGGTTTTAGGTTCATTTCCCATCCTTTGTGGGCTCTGCCTGTCAAGCAGCAGAAGGGCGAATTCGCCGATGTACTGTTATCTGATATTTACTTTTCTAGCTACCTGATGATAATGTTTACATCGCTAGCTACCTGATGATAATGTTTACAGCGCTAGCTACCTGATGATAATGTTTACAGCGCTAGCTACCTGATGATAATGTTTACAGCGCTAGCTACCTGATGATGATGTTTACAGCGCTAGCTACCTGATGATGATGTTTACAGCGCTAGCTACCTGATGATAATGTTTACAGCGCTAGCTACCGGTAGACCTAATGTAGTTTTTCTCTCATCAACCCAGGCCTATCTAGTGAAGTTGGCTAACACTATCCCCTTTCAACATTGTTAATAAGGGTTTAATCAGGATTGCTGCTGATAGACGACATTGACTGAGGGACCACATCAAATTGGCTAGTTGCCTAACAACAAATAACGTCAATATGGCGAGTTAACAAGTTACCATTCAGGGGATAAACTAGATGGCTGTATTGGAATATCTATAGTAGGGTTGGGCGGTTTCCAGATTCATCCTCATACCGTCCTTCTCTCACACCGTGATTTACGGTACTACTGGCTTAGTACACAAAAATGCAAAGAAGCCCATTGGGCGTCTATTAGCAGAATAACAACATAATTAGCACAAGTAACAGCAAAATATTGCTAGCAAAATATGCTAACGAGTGCAAACGAAAATAAACAAATTGCGAAGGCAGGCAATGCAGCTCATAAAGTTATACATGTGGAGGTAGGAGCTACCGAAATGATATGTTTGAGTTTAGACATTTTACAAACGAAACATTATTCATTTGCATAAAGTTTTGACGGCATGCTTGTCTGAAGGACACGGTCTGTGTGGCGTCGCTAGGGCAACGGGCCCGCGCTGTTCTGAGGAGATGGGGAGAAGCAGACGGCCCAGAACGGAGAGGAAATCAAGCTGCAGTGGCAGCTGTACAGATAACTCATTCAACGGGCTTTGACACCTCAAACACAGCAGAAAGCTCACACAATATGATGCACCGTGACGTTATTCATTCAGCCACGTACTTAGATAACGAGCAAGTTAATCTTAGGTGTCGCCCTAATGCCGAAAGATAACACTTCCTGTGTTTTGTAAATGTAGATCTACAATGCTTCTTATTGTAATGTCTGCTCGGCATCAGACTGATTTCGTTCTTCAGTTGCACTTCTTCACTCAGAATGGCCGTTTGTGAATTCTCATCTATCAGCAGATTGTGCTTTGACTGATGTGAGACTACTGTTCTCCAGTACTTTTCTCTGGGTAGCCAGCCTACTGCTCTCCAGTACTTTTCTCTGGGTAGCCAGCCTACTGCTCTCCAGTACTTTTCTCTGGTTAGCCAGCCTACTGCTCTCCAGTACCTTAAACGGCACACAGTTGTCAATGGTTTAGAGGAGCTGGTGGTCTCCTTGCCCATCAGCAGTCAAATGGAACGTTCCACACTGTATTGGGGCGTTGTATTGATAACTGCCTATAGAGAGGGCCATGGGGTCACGGAGGCACTCTGAACATTCTGGAATCCACGGTGTCAGTGGTATTTTTCTATAGCCACAAGCTCTGTCCTCCAATAGTACTGGCTGTCTCACAGGCTCTTTCTCAATGCGTCTTTCTGGGATTCTTCTATCCTCAAAATGGATTGGTCACTCCCCTCTGACCTTCTCCGTCATGGGGTTTGAGAAGGAATCAAGGAAAGTTAAATTGAGACAGAGGCACAGAGCCACAGTGTTAATGTCAGAGACTGAATCAGATGGGGCCTCTCAACCTCTAATTAAAATCATTAATCACAGCTCTCATAAACCAGATGTCTCTTTCCCTAACCCTCTTCTCTCTATGATGTCTCCTTCCCTCTTCTCTCTAGGATGTCTCCTCTATGATGTCTCCTTCCCTAACCCTCCCCACCCCTCTTCTCTATGCTACTGCTACTGCAAGAGACACTTGCTGCATAATTAGGCCACATTATTACCAAAAACCACTGCCCTGTCACTGTCCCTGCATTAGCCCCATTACAGTAGTCATTAGATTTCAGATGTTCTAACTAATAGACTTTTACAATATGTCTCTTTAGCCCATATTTTCTCTATGTTCTCTGTAAATGCATGATATTTCAATGCCCATGTTTTCTCTCTCTCTATTCTCTGTAAATGCATGATATTTCAATGCCCATGTTTTTCTCTGTCTCTTCTCTGACTGTAGGTGTAAGATGTATTTTGATGTAGCTCTAATGGAAAATTATTTGCATTTTGATTAGTAAAATCCCAGTGTCTCTCCATCGTCTGTCTCTTTCTCCATCTCCAGGACCCCAGTAACAGCAGTGTTGTATAGAGACTCTCTGTAAGCTGTGCGTCTGATGAGGATGTCTGATCCTGTTACTGTAAAGGACATCAGTAGGACTGACACCATGAAGGTTTGTGAGGCTGGAGTGGAGCTGGAGGCAGCAGACTGGACCGGCACCACAACATTAGGAGCAGACAGCAGACGGAACGGTGTGAAGGACAAACCCAAACCGGCTGGGAGCCTGGTGCCGGAACACAATGCCACCGGTCACCAAGACGGAAGCTGCTGTGACAACAAGAGGGAAACATCACAGGTAAACACCCCGGTGTAAACATAAACAGAGCCTTTTAGTGTGGACCAATGAGAAGATCACTTTTCCATTATATAGCCTTTTAGTGTGGACCAATGAGAAGATCACTTCCATTCTATAGCCTTTTAGTGTGGACCAATGAGAAGATCACTTTTCCATTATATAGCCTTTTAGTGTGGACCAATGAGAAGATCACTTTTCCATTCTATCACAGACACAATTTGAACATGTTTTACCAACAATGTAAATATGGTAATATAATTTAACTATGGTAATGTGATTGAGCTCAGGATCAGTCATTAAAACACTCTAATGTAACAGCTAAAACAAGTTGGTGGAAGAAGATGTGCTGATGCAGTGCAGCAAAATGTTTCTTTGTCTCTGGGTTGGAGGTAATGTTGACAGGCAGCAGAGAGAGTATTGTCTCTGGGTTGGAGGTAATGTTGACAGGCAGCAGAGAGAGTATTGTCTCTGGGTTGGAGGTAATGTTGACAGGCAGCAGAGAGAGTATTGTCTCTGGGTTGGAGGTAATGTTGACAGGCAGCAGAGAGAGTATTGTCTCTGGGTTGGAGGTAATGTTGACAGGCAGCAGAGGGTATTGTCTCTGGGTTGGAGGTAATGTTGACAGGCATCAGAGAGAGTATTGTCTCTGGGTTGGAGGTAATGTTGACAGGCAGCAGAGAGAGTATTGTCTCTGGGTTGGAAGTAATGTTGACAGGCAGCAGTATAAATGGGAAGCAGGAGAAGTGAAAGTGGTCGGTGGCTGGCGCCCCAGCCAGACTGAAGAAGACAGATAATCTGGATCTCAAATCCTGGCTTATCTACAAACTTCCTGTGTGTCACCCTGAGAGAGAGAGACTGAATGGGTGCCGGATGGGGGGAGAGAGGGAGGGGGGTGCACTTCTCTGTGTGTCTCTCCTCTGTGACTTTGCCACCATCTGCCCCTGCCACGTTCTCTTTCTCAGGCCAGGTACCTTGTAGTGCAGACGTCAGCGTTTCCTTCTCTCTCCTCTCTCTTTGTCCCTTTCCTTTCTGCCCTGTTCAATTATCTGATCTACTGGTGCGTTCACACCTACTGTCTCACACACACACACACACACACACACGCCACTCACTGTCTCTAAGGGTCATACACATGCCTTGAAATGGTCCATTTCCATCTTTATTTCATTAATGTTATCTGACCCTCCAGCGCAGCGGGGAAAGGAACTGTCCTCTGGTTGGTTTTAGAGGACGGGGCCAGGAGAAGAGGGGGAGTGTGTGTGTGTACAGACGGTGTCTCAGCAGAAGCCCGAGTGGAGCATGGAGCCTGCCAAGCCGTTCTGTCTAAATCAGACTCAGCTTTCGTCTCTGACTCTCTAGGACCTCTCCCTGTACACACACACACGAAGAGCAGAGGCATTGAGATGTCGTCCCCCGCTGCTTCCTGCTCCTCTTCAAACTCAGAACACTTCTCTTTGCTCTAGTCTACATGACAGGAAAATGGTCTGAGAGAGAGAGATGTGAAACTGGGTCTGAGAGGGATGTGAAACTGGGTCTGAGAGAGAGGGATGTGAAACTGGGTCTGAGAGAGAGGGATGTGAAACTGGGTCTGAGAGAGAGGGATGTGATACTGGGTCTGAGAGAGAGGGATGTGAAACTGGGTCTGAGAGGGATGTGAACCTGGGTCTGAGAGAGAGGGATGTGAACCTGGGTCTGAGAGAGAGGGATGTGAACCTGGGTCTGAGAGAGAGGGATGTGAAACTGGGTCTGAGAGAGAGGGATGTGAAACTGGGTCTGAGAGAGAGGGATGTGATACTGGGTCTGAGAGAGAGGGATGTGATACTGGGTCTGAGAGAGAGGGATGTGAAACTGGGTCTGAGAGAGAGGGATGTGAACCTGGGTCTGAGAGAGAGGGATGTGAACCTGGGTCTGAGAGAGAGGGATGTGAAACTGGGTCTGAGAGAGAGGGATGTGAAACTGGGTCTGAGAGAGAGGGATGTGAAACTGGGTCTGAGAGAGAGGGATGTGAAACTGGGTCTGAGAGAGAGGGATGTGAAACTGGGTCTGAGAGAGAGGGATGTGAAACTGGGTCTGAGAGAGAGGGATGTGAAACTGGGTCAGAGAGAGGGATGTGAAACTGGGTCTGAGAGAGAGGGATGTGAAACTGGGTCTGAGAGAGAGGGATGTGAAACTGGGTCTGAGAGAGAGGGATGTGAAACTGGGTCTGAGAGAGAGGGATGTGAAACTGGGTCAGAGAGAGGGGGATGTGAAACTGGGTCTGAGAGAGAGGGATGTGATACTGGGTCTGAGAGAGAGGGATGTGATACTGGGTCTGAGAGAGAGGGATGTGATACTGGGTCTGAGAGAGAGGGATGTGAAATGTGGTCTGAGAGAGAGGGATGTGAAATGTGGTCTGAGAGAGAGGGATGTGAAACTGGGTCAGAGAGAGAGGGGTGTGAAACTGGGTCAGAGAGAGAGGGATGTGAAACTGGGTCAGAGAGAGGGATGTGAAACTGGGTCTGAGAGAGAGAGAGATGTGAAACTGGGTCAGAGAGAGAGATGTGAAACTGGGTCAGAGAGAGAGATGTGAAACTGGGTCAGAGAGAGAGATGTGAAACTGGGTCAGAGAGAGAGGGATGTGAAACTGGGTCAGAGAGAGAGGGATGTGAAACTGGGTCAGAGAGAGAGGGATGTGAAACTGGGTCTGAGAGAGAGGGATGTGAAACTGGGTCTGAGAGAGAGGGATGTGAAACTGGGTCTGAGAGAGAGGGATGTGAAACTGGGTCAGAGAGAGAGGGGTGTGAAACTGGGTCAGAGAGAGAGGGATGTGAAACTGGGTCAGAGAGAGAGAGATGTGAAACTGGGTCAGAGAGAGAGAGATGTGAAACTGGGTCAGAGAGAGAGGGATGTGAAACTGGGTCAGAGAGAGAGGGATGTGAAACTGGGTCAGAGAGAGAGGGATGTGAAACTGGGTCAGAGAGAGGGATGTGAAACTGGGTCAGAGAGAGAATACATTTTAATGTACATAGTAGTCAGACTCTGGGTCTAATTTCTCAGACAGGAAGGTGTTTGAATCACGAGGGTGAGAATTCATCTTGGCCCAAAAAGGGCTGCTCCTCGTGTTTTGTCACGTGTATGTACGTATGTATTCAGCCTTCCTGTTGTTCTGGACCACAATATTCATTAACCTTGTAGTCTTGTTAGCTAAACGCCTTCTTTTTGTGGACCGTTTGGGACAGCAGCCGTCTCCTGTATCAGCTGGCCAGTCGGTGAGGGGCTCTAAGGTACAGTCTGCCTGGCAACCACCACATACATTATCATTTTATCTCAGGTGTTTCTGCTGAGAAGACGGATTTATCCCATATGTCTTATTATATATTTGCCTGCTGTTGACTTGGTTCTTGTGATGTAGTGAACAGAGGGGTTCATACTCATTCCGTGGAGGCCCTAGTGTCAGAGGGTTTGGGGTTTGTCCTTTCAGTTAAGACCTAGACAACCAGGTGAGTGCAGTTCTTTACTAATTAGTAACCTTCATTTATCAATCGAGTACAAGGGACCTGCAGACACTCTGCCCTCCGTGGAATGAGTCTGACACGTGATTTAAGTCATCCCTTTAAAAACATCCCGTGGAATGAGTCTGACACGTGATTTAAGTCATCTCTTTAAAAACATCCCGTGGAATGAGTCTGACACGTGATTTATGTCATCCCTTTAAAAACATCCCGTGGAATGAGTCTGACACGTGATTTAAGTCATCCCTTTAAAAACATCCCGTGGAATGAGTCTGACATGTGATTTAAGTCATCCCTTTAAAAACATCCCGTGGAATGAGTCTGACATGTGATTTAAGTCATCCCTTTAAAAACATCCCGTGGAATGAGTCTGACACGTGATTTAAGTCATCCCTTTAAAAACATCCCGTGGAATGAGTCTGATGCGTGATTTAAGTCATCCCTTTAAAAACATCCCGACTTGTGGTGCTGCGTTAGTATTATTTATCTTAATTTGCATGATGTTCAGATGTTTAAACTGACTTATTTACGATGTTTACTGACTTATTTACGTGTTTGCTAACCATCACGTTAGTTACATGCATGGATTGGATTGGATTGGATTCACCCAAGTCATTTTGAGGTCTGAACATGGTCTGTTGGTCGTGATTGCTTGGTGCTTGCTAACCATCACGTTAGTTACATGCATGGATTGGATTGGATTGGATTCACCCAAGTCATTTTGAGGTCTGAACATGGTCTGTTGGTCGTGATTGCTTGGTGCTTGCTAACCATCACGTTAGTTACATGCATGGATTGGATTGGATTGGATTCACCCAAGTCATTTTGAGGTCTGAACATGGTCTGTTGGTCGTGATTGCTTGGTGCTTGCTAACCATCACGTTAGTTACATGCATGGATTGGATTGGATTCACCCAAGTCATTTTGAGGTCTGAACATGGTCTGTTGGTCGTGATTGCTTGGTGCTTGCTGGCCTTTACGTCTTGGTTTGTATTTTTACTTGGTCGGTTCGCGTTTTGAAATGATCAACGCACGTCACCTAAATTAATATATTTGAACCGTTGTCAATATACTGTACTCTCCCTCAGTCCAGGGCCAAGGTAAAGTTAGTACGGAGCCTGGCTGTCTGTGAAGAGTCCTCTCCTCCCTTTCTAACTGCACACCAGCTGACACCAGATCCTCAGGTAAACCTTTAGACACACACACACACACACACACACACACCTCTCTGGGTAAACCTTTAGACACACACACACACCTCTCTGGGTAAACCTTTAGACACACACACACACACACACACCTCTCTGGGTAAACCTTTAGACACACACACACACCTCTCTGGGTAAACCTTTAGACACACACACACACACACACCTCTCTGGGTAAACCTTTAGACACACACACACACCTCTGGGTAAACCTTTAGTCACACACACACACACACCTCTGAGTAAACCTTTAGACACACACACCTCTGAGTAAACCTTTAGACACACACACACACACACACACACACACCTCTCTGGGTAAACCTTTAGACACACACACACCTCTCTGGGTAAACCTTTAGACACACACCTCTGGGTAAACCTTTAGTCACACACACACACACACACACACACACACACACACACACACACACACACACACACACACCTCTGGGTAAACCACCAGACGACTCCTTCTACCCCATTAGCTGTGGCTCATTTCACAAACGTCACTCTGCCTTCTCACTGGACACACACACAAGCCAGAAGCTAGAGGGCCTCGCGTTTCATCCAGTCAGCACTAACTTCATCAAAACCACGAGGGTGTTCTCCACCACCAGCCGTTGTGTGTGTGTGTGTGTGTGTGTACCTGCGGTGTGTGTGTGTGCGCGCGTGTCCTGTATTACTCACATCCATCTTAGAGAAGATTGTATTTTCACGTGTCAGAACATGGAGTCCTGTGGATTGATATAGTTGAATAGTAAGGTTGTCACTATGATGTCAGGCTTCCTCCAACCCATTCCTTTGTCTGTCAGCACCACTCAAACATGTCCTTGGCTAATGGTGTTTGAAGTGATATAGGTTATTTTGGGGGGGGTGGTTGTCTTTCTATGTTAAGTTGCAATTTTTTTATACCAATTATTTTTCCTTGAGTAGAAATGTTTCCTTGGTGTAGACGAGAAATGAAATGATTCTACTTCTCTGTAAAGATGCATTGTCCTTGCTGTGAAACCGGTTACTAGGAAACCCTGACTGGGTGTTTAAATGGATAGACTTCCTTGAACTAGTGAGATTTAACCCCCTCCCTCTGAGTTCTATTCAGTCCTCTTTCACTCTTCACTCTTATCTATCTTTCTCTTCTTCCTCCCTCTCTGTTTCTCCTCTTTCTGTCTTCCGCTCTCTCATTCGCCGTCTCTCCATTGACGCTCCCTTCCTCAATCTCTTTCTTTGTTGCGTTCCTGTAGTAATATTAGTTATTTTGTTAACCAGTTGTGCTGAATAACTACAGCAAAGCCTCCCTGAGAGGCAGAGGATATCTTATTTTTCTTACCTTTTTATTTAACTAGGCAAGTCAGTTGAGAACAAATTCTTATTTTCAATGACGGCCTAGGAACAGCGGGTTAACTGCCTTGTTCAGGGGCAGGACAGATTTGTACCTTGTCAGCTGGGGGATTTGATCTACCAACCTTTTGGTTACTGGCTCAACGCTCTAAACCGCTAGGCTACCATTATATCACTAATGTAAACATTACATCTACCTTCCAGAAACCACTGGCTCCTAACTTCTTTACCCAGTTGCCTCTATCCTGAAGTGGTATTTAATTTAAGCTTCTTGCAGCCAGCACTCTGAATCTGTGTTCCAAATGGCACCCTATTCCCTATGGGCCCTGGTCAAAAGTAGTGCCCTATAAAGGGAATAGGGTATCATTTAGGTCGCAAGCGGAGTTTCAGTGTGCTGTTCAGCTTTTAGCTCCTCTCTGCCTTTTTGTACTAGTGTTGAATAGTGAATCAGAGCAGGGAATGAAGCGCAGCAGAGATTAAGATGAGTAGTGGGGTTAAACCAAGGTCAAGGCTGGGATGCTGAGAAGGCCTTGAAACACACACAACTGGAATGATAGGAATGTACATTTTTCATTCAAGTGAGTACTGTCAAGTGGTTGATAAATTCTCCATGCTCGCTAAGCCTTACACATTTAACAATTCATATTTTAGTAGTTTAGCAGACTCTTATCCAGAGCGACTTACAGGCACAATTAGGGGGTTAGATTCGAACCAGCGACCTTTCGATTACTGGCCCAACGCTCTTAACCACTAGGCTACCTGCCACCATTATAAAATATAATCATTCAAGCGAGTGTCAAATGGCTGTGATATGAGGGGCTCCCCCCCCCCCATTCTAGTTATTGTATTTCTATGCTTGTCTTACAACAAGTCTTCCAAAGGGAGTTATTTCATGTGGTACAATAAAGGCAATGATTGATGTGAAGGTGTGGAAGGTGAGACAGGCTTTCTATTGGATGTGTTCTCTTCCCCCAACATAAAGCAGATCTATATTGGACTCTCAGTATTCACTCCTCTGTAGGTCCATGTACTGTTAGTGTTTGTTTAGTCACATCATTGTAATGTCAAAATGATGTATGATTTTCAGGTGTTTAAAGATGAAATAAAACGATGTTAATCGGTGTGATGTAATTGCCGAGGTGATTATCGTACGTAGAGGAAGGTTTATCACTCTGTGCAGAACAGGGTTTTAGCTGAGCTGTTATTTGAAATGAAAACGGTGCTCTCGTAGTAAATCGGATGTTTTTTTTTTAAATGAGGTCGGTCGGCATGTACTTGGTTTCACAAACTAAACATGTTAAACCCTTAAATATGTTTTCATTAACTTCCAACCAAGTGTGCGATTGTGAGGATAATTAGATGCTGTGAGGGGGGAGTATTTGATCCCCTGCTGATTTTGTACGTTTGCCCACTGATCAAAAAATGATCAGTCTAATTTTAATGGAGGGTTTATTTGAACAGTGAGAGACAGAATAACAACAACAAAAATCCAGAAAAACACATGTCAAAAATGTTATAAATTGATTTGCATTTTAATGTGGGAAACAAGTATTTGATCAGAAAGATTTCAGAAAGATTTCTGGCTCCCAGGTGTCTTTTATACAGGCAACGAGCTGAGATTAGGAACACACTCTTAAAGGGAGTGCACCTAATCTCAGTTTCTTACCTGTATAAAAGACACCTGTCCACAGAAGCAATCAATCAATCAATCAGATTCCAAACTCTCCACCATGGCCAAGACCAAAGAGCTCTCCAAGGATGTCAGGGACAAGATTGT
Source organism: Oncorhynchus mykiss (assembly GCF_057628025.1). NCBI lineage: Eukaryota > Metazoa > Chordata > Actinopteri > Salmoniformes > Salmonidae > Oncorhynchus > Oncorhynchus mykiss. Next base: position 16,135,633 of record NC_143039.1, read on the forward strand.
AGACCTACACAAGGCTGGAATGGGCCACAAGATCATCGCCAAGCAGCTTGGTGAGAAGGTGACAACAGTTGGTGCGATTATTCGCAAATGGAATAAACACAAAATAACTGTCATTCTCCCTCGGCCTGGGGCTCCATGCAAGATCTCCCCTTGTGCAGTTGCAATGATCATGAGACCGATGAGGAATCAGCCCAGAACTACACAGGAGGATCTTGTCAATGATCTCAAGACAGCTGGGATCATGGTCGCCAAGAAAACAATTGGTAACACACTATGCCGTGAAGGACTGAAATCCTGCAGCGCCTGCAAGGTCCCCCTGCTCAAGAAAGCACATATACAGGCCCGTCTGAAGTTTGCCAATGAACATCTGAATGATTCAGAGGACAACTGGGTGAAAGTGTTGTGGTCAGATGAGACCAAAATGGAGCTCTTTGGCATCAACTCAACTCGCCGTGTTTGGAGGAGGAATGCTGCCTGTGACCCCAAGAACACCATCCCCACCGTCAAACATGGAGGTGGAAACATTATGCTTTGGAGGTGTTTTTCTGCTAAGGGGACAGGACAACTTCACCGCATCAAAGGGACGATGGACGGGGCCATGTACCGTCAAATCTTGGGTGAGAACCTCCTTCACTCAGCCAGGGCATTGAAAATGAGTCGTGGATGGGTATTCCAGCATGACAATGACCCAAAACACACGGCCAAGGCAACAAAGGAGTGGCTCAAGAAGAAGCACATTAAGGTCCTGGAGTGGCCTAGCCAGTCTCCAGACCGTAATCCCATAGAAAATCTGTGGAGGGAGCTGAAGTTTCGAGTTGCCAAACGTCAGCCTCGAAACCTTAATGACTTGGAGAAGATCTGCAAAGAGGAATGGGACAAAATCCCTCCTGAGATGTGTGCAAAGCTGGTGGCCAACTACAAGAAATGTCTGACCTCTGTGATTGCCAACAAGGGTTTTGCCACCAAGTACTAAGTCATGTTTTGCAGAGGGGTCAAATACTCATTTCCTTCATTAAAATGCAAATCATTTTATAACATTTTTGACATGTGTTTTTCTGGATTGTTTTGTTGTTATTCTGTCGCTCACTGGTCAAATAAACCTACCATTAAAATTATAGACTGATAATTGCTTTGTCGGTAGGCAAACATACAAAATCAGCAGGGGATCGAATACTTTTTCTCCCTCACTGTATGTAGTGCACTACTTTTGCACTACTTTTGACCAGGGCCCATAGGGAATAGGCTGCCATATAGGATACAGACTTAATCATATATTGCTAGTAGCTACCACTGAAGCTTTTATTTCTTACTCTTCAAATTCACATCCAGATATCCCAGTCCTTTGATAAGGAGGAGCTGTCTGCCAAGGAGGAGAAAGAGAAGGTGGAGAAACCAGAGAAGATGTCCAGGAAAATGCTGTCAAGAGGTGTGTGGGAGAGTTGGCGGAGAGGTTGATTATCTTTGTGTTGAAAATAGCGAGAGAAAATATAATGGCCATCGCTGCCTTCAGACAGACACGGTTGTGTGTTACAATACAGGACCTTGGAGACATGTTGTGAGCTTTAGTCTAGAGAACTAATCAACTGATTCCGGAACATGGAGCTCTCTGAGAAATCTAATAGAAATCTAATCCTAGGAGACTATGGGTGCGTTCGTAAATTCACTCTGGCTGTCTACTCCCGGTTTCAGAGCACTCACGTTGGAGTGTGCCAGAGCGCACAATAACCAATTTTTTTATTTACTAATGCACAACACCCGTTGAATATGAATATATTATATATGACCATTGTAAACGTAAGCCCAATTAGTGCATTCGGAAAGTATTCAGACCCCTTGGACTTTTTCCCACTTTTGTTACAACCTTATTCTAAAATGAATTTAATTGTTTTTTCCCCTCATCAATCTACACACTACCTGGTCCTCTTGTGTCTAGATTCCAGCCAGGACTACACAGACTCTACTGGAATAGACCTGCATGAGTTCCTGGTCAACACTCTAAAGAACAACCCCAGAGACAGAATGATGCTGTTGAAGTTGGAGCAGGACATTCTGGATTTTATCAGTAATATTGAGTAAGATATTTAATAAATACATTTATTGATTGATTTAATGTATTTTTATTCATTTATAGTTAATGCAATTTTATTCAAATTCAATTCTATAGTTGTATTATTTTAGCCTTTCAGTGAAGCTCATTCAGCTCTTGTGTTTCCTAGAAGCCAGAAGAGAAAATTCCCTCCCATGACTTCGTACCATAGAATGCTGCTACATCGAGTGGCTGCCTACTTTGGCATGGATCACAATGTTGACCCCACTGGGAAGTCTGTCATCATCAACAAAACTAGCAATACAAGAATGTATGTTTTTCAATTGATACCAGTCAGTTTTAAAACATTTTAAAATACATTATTACTAAATCACAATAATACATTTTATTACATTCTATGAAGCTTAAATACATAAAATTGCTTTGAAAGTAGAAAGTATGTATTTGGTGTAGGTTTCCCCCCCCCACTTCTCTAAACTTCCAGCAATGTAAATTGTCTTCCACAGACCAGATCAAAAATTCTCAGAACACATAAAAGACGACAAAACGGATGATTTCCAAAAACGCTACATTCTCAAAAGAGACAACGCCAGCTTCGACCGGGAAGACGGCATGGTAGGCCGTTTCTGTGTTCCAATCAAATGTCACGTTGTGTCCCAAATGACACCCTATTCTCTATATAGTGCCCTATGGGCCCTGGTCAACAGAAGTAAAGTATATAGGGAATAGTGTTCCATTTGGGATGCATCCTCAGCGATATGTCTTTGAGAGGTTGACAATCTGGTGCTTCTGGCTAGGCTAAGCTGTGCGGAAGCTGCTGGCTAGGCTAAGCTGTGCGGAAGCTGCTGGCTAGGCTAAGCTGTGCGGAAGCTGCTGGCTAGGCTAAGCTGTGCGGAAGCTGCTGGCTAGGCTAAGCTGTGCGGAAGCTGCTGGCTAGGCTAAGCTGTGCGGAAGCTGCTGGCTAGGCTAAGTTGTGCATGTGCTTGCAGATACGAATGCGCCTGAAAGACGACAGGAGAAGCAAATCTATCGAGGAGAGGGAGGAAGACTATCAGAGAGCCAGGGACAGGATATTTGCACCAGATGTGAGATTTTGGCTAATCAATTTAGATTAATGATGCATTTGTGTTTATTATGAAGTAAAATATGGATAGGCTTTATGGACTGCAAATGACATGTAAGTAAGATATTCAAATAGATGTTTTTTTTTTGTTCCACAGGGAGATCATTTCCATCTAGATGGAAGGTAAATATCATTCACATATCAGTCTAATTTGACACTTACAACATTTGTCTGGTTGGTTCAACGTGGACGGTTTGTCTGGCTGGTCCAATGTGGACGGTTTGTCTGGCTGGTCCAACGTGGACGGTGTGTCTGGCTGGTTCAACGTGGACGGTTTGTCTGGCTGGTCCAACGTGGACGGTTTGACTGGCTGGTCCAACGTGGACGGTTTGTCTGGCTGGTCCAACGTGGACGGTTTGTCTGGCTGGTTCAACGTGGACGGTTTGTCTGGCTGGTCCAACGTGGACGGTTTGTCTGGCTGGTCCAACGTGGACGGTTTGTCTGGCTGGTCCAACGTGGACGGTTTGTCTGGCTGGTCCAACGTGGACGGTTTGTCTGGCTGGTCCAACGTGGACGGTTTGTCTGGCTGGTCCAACGTGGACGGTTTGTCTGGCTGGTCCAACGTGGACGGTTTGTCTGGCTGGTCCAACGTGGACGGTTTGTCTGGCTGGTCCAACGTGGACGGTTTGTCTGGCTGGTCCAACGTGGACGGTTTGTCTGGCTGGTCCAACGTGGACGGTTTGTCTGGCTGGTCCAACGTGGACGGTTTGTCTGGCTGGTCCAACGTGGACGGTTTGTCTGGCTGGTCCAACGTGGACGGTTTGTCTGGCTGGTCCAACGTGGACGGTTTGGCTGGTTCAACGTGGACGGTTTGACTGGCTGGTTCAACGTGGACGGTTTGACTGGCTGGTCCAACGTGGCCGGTTTGACTGGCTGGTCCAACGTGGCCGGTTTGACTGGCTGGTCCAACGTGGCCGGTTTGACTGGCTGGTCCAACGTGGCCGGTTTGACTGGCTGGTCCAACGTGGACGGTTTGTCTGGCTGGTCCAACGTGGACGGTTTGACTGGCTGGTCCAACGTGGACGGTTTGGCTGGTTCAACGTGGACGGTTTGACTGGCTGGTTCAACGTGGACGGTTTGACTGGCTGGTTCAACGTGGCCGGTTTGACTGGCTGGTTCAACGTGGACGGTTTGACTGGCTGGTCCAACGTGGCCGGTTTGACTGGCTGGTTCAACGTGGACGGTTTGACTGGCTGGTTCAACGTGGCCGGTTTGACTGGCTGGTTCAACGTGGACGGTTTGACTGGGCTGGTCCAACGTGGCCGGTTTGACTGGCTGGTCCAACGTGGCCGGTTTGACTGGCTGGTCCAACGTGGACGGTTTGACTGGCTGGTCCAACGTGGACGGGGTTTGACTGGCTGGTCCAACGTGGACGGTTTGACTGGCTGGTTCAACGTGGACGGCTTGTCTGGCTGGTCCAACGTGGATTTGATACCCTTTGATAATGTTGCATGGTCATCTCCCCATGCAGGAGCCCTGATGAAGAGGCTTGTATCAGCACTCAACAGAGGCGGCAACTCTTCAGGTACTTCCTTTCTGTCACAGATCTCTCTCTCTCTCTCACACTCACTCACTCACACACACACACACACACACACATATCCACCCATTCCTTGTTTCCTCAGACTAGGGGACGGGCGGTCAGCCAGCAGTAGACAGAGCAGCTCTGAGAATGACCCCAAGAACTGTGATGCCCGGCCGTGGAGCAGCACTGATTCAGACAGCTCCAACCGTAACCTGAGGCCGACCATGACCAAGGCCAGCAGCTTCAGCAGCATCTCTGTCCTCATCAGAGGAGACAGTACAGCCAGCAGCAAGAGCACCGGACGCCTCTCCAAAACAGGCAAGTAATAGGGGGAGGGTGGGGGGGGGCACTGGCTCATGCACACGTAGTCAAATGCACGTGCGAAGTATCGTGTCCAGTCTGCTTTGTTCCACAGCATAGTGAAGCACCTGTTTTAATAACAGAATGAACCCTAAGAATCTGAAGAGAAAAAAAAGTGTTCTGTGTCCATGACTACTGATTTACCCCAAGTGTGGTCAGTCACCCTTAGACAATGTGATACACTAGTTTCTGACTGACATGAGTTGGAATTGGTCCTTCGCTGTGTGTCTGTGTGCACCATCCCTGTTTAATACAGGCATACTGGGGGAATGGAGACTCTGTTTTCTGTGTTTATGCTGTTTTGGTTCTTCCTCGTTCCTTGTCTTTTTGTTGTTGTTGCTGCCTCTGTTCTGGAGGCGTTTCCTCTTGGTTGTGTGTGATTCCATTTCCACAGTGCACTGACTGCGCCAGACAGACAGCTTTTTCTGCTAGAGTTTTTTTCTTTAACGTTGTTTTTACGAAGACAGGGCTCACTTTGTGCCGCACAACATCAGCTCTGCTGCTACTGGGAGGCCATTTTGTGTTCCTGTTCGCTCTGTCCCGTGGCTCATCTCTTCTGCATGCAGTGCATGTCATCTTTTTGGTTCTTTGGCATCATTTCGCATCTTTTGGTTTTGGCATCTTTTGGTTTTGGCATTTTTTTCTAATTTTGTTACAGTTTCTCCAATTTCTTTAAGCGCTGGCTGTTTTAGTTTGTGTAGAAAACATGAAGAATGATGGTCATCACAATTCTGAATTCATTGGCTTTTACTGTTGGCAAGACAGAGAGACGTGTTTCTCTCCTCTCCAGTAATACGTCCAGAGACCCAACTGGAGCCCAGTTTTCCTCTTCTCTGTCCAGATTTCAAAGCTCCTGATGGCTTTGCTTTTGACATGAAATATTAGAGGTTTGCGTACGTGCCAGAAGACCAGCTTTGACGTTCTACACCAGGAAAAGTTGTCTGTGGGTTGCATTACTGACAAACTAATAACATGTTTGTGGTTATACTATGTGGACCACTTAAATTACACTTTGTGGGCATCTTGCATGAGCCCCTATCGAGGGACAAATATCACCTATAGCCAATGAATTCACTCACCGTGTGTCCCACTTTTGAATGGACCAATGGCTATGCTGCTTCTACCCCTGTTACCGCAGAAGTGACCAATAGCTGTCGTCCTTGTACCCCTGCCCAGAGGCTGGCTGTGCATGTGTTACAAGCCACTGCCTCTATTTTTACGTTTTATTTAACTAGGCAAGTTAAGAACAGATTCTAATTTACAATGAGGGTTACACACGCCTTTCTTGATCCTCTCTGTAGGATGTTTAGTGATCTTTTCATCCCTCCCTCCTCTAGGTTCTGAGTCTTCTAATAGTGTAGGGTCTTCTACGAGTTCCATCTCTCGCCCCCAAGTACTCCACCTGCCTCTCCCTGTCCCAGCTGCTCTAACCCAGGCAGCCGGCCCTGTCGGGGGCCCCAGCACGGTGCTACCTACACCCTCCTCCTCCTCTGCGTCCTCCGCTGCCACGGCCCCCAGCAGTAGTAGAACTTCTGTACACTGTGATCGGGGCAGCAGGAACGTCCCGGCGCCTGCATCCGGCCCAGCGCCAACCCAGGCCACTGCTAATGCTACTAGTTACTATTTGCTTCCCCCGGAAGCCACAGGGATACCGCCTGGCAGTATACTGGTCAACCCACACACAGGTTGGTATCTTCTGATCAGCGTTGGCCCTCGTCCCTCAGTTCATATAGGCTGGATTGGCTCGTCTCTGTGTGCTGTCTTTATTTTGGGTTTGATGTGATGTTTTATTCTTGGTTGATTTTGTTCATAGTTCTTGTAAAACAAACTTCTTATCCAGTCTATAAGTCTGTCTGCTCTTCTCTTAGACTGTTGCTGAAATTTACATAAACTACATATTTTGTTTTGGGTCCAGATTGAATTGACAAAGGGAGTTGGTAAACTGTGTGTATATTCATGGTTTAGTCATTATTCAGGATACATGTTACTATAGCATAACTCCTATTGACTAAATTATACTCAAATGTCCTATAGCCTCTACTGCAGGGCTGTCCAACCCTCTTCCTGGAGATGTACTGTCCTGTAGGTTTTCAGTCCAACCCTCTTCCTGGGGATCTACTGTCCTGTAGGTTTTCAGTCCAACCCTCTTCCTGGAGATCTACTGTCCTGTAGGTTTTCAGTCCAACCCTCTTCCTGGAGATCTACTGTCCTGTAGGTTTTGGACTGAAAACCCACAGGATGATAGATCTCAAGGAATAGGGTTGGACTGAAAACCCACAGGATGGTAGATCTCAAGGAAGAGGGTTGGGCAGCCCTGGTCTACAGTGTATCTAAGTTTGTTGTTCCCCACCTGCAGGCCAACCCTTTGTGAACCCTGACGGCAGTGCTGTGGTCTACAACCCCTCGATGACCTCACAGCAAGGTGGGAGGAGCCAGCAGCCCTTGGCCCCTCCCCTACCGCCCCCAGCCCCGCACCAGCCAGCCAACCACGTCCTCTCCCAGGTCAGTCAATGAGTCGACAGCTCATGTATCCCTTCTTTCTCCAGAAAGCCCATTCACTCCCTGCATGCAGTCATTTCTTTACTCTACCTGTTCTCAATTAATATAGTAGATTAGAATCCATCATTTTTAATTCATGCCTCCTAATTTCCCAGAGAACATTCATCATCTACGAGCTAGGGCTGAGTGAATTATCCAGATATCAATCAGGTTCAATTAATTGTGATATTAATCAGCCGGCTCTAGTTCCTCCTATTCAATCACCTCTGACTTCTTAACTTAATGGAGGTCTCTCTCCTCTCTTTCCCTCTGTTCTGTCCTTTTCTCCTCCTTCAGCCGGTTCGGCATCTCCAGCCCTCTGCTCCACAGCCGATCCAGTACTCAACCATCTCTTACCCTCCTCCTCAGTTCCTGCCACTCTCCTCTAACCAACAATACACTTTGGTACCTATCAATCCTCTCTATCTCCCGCCTGTCTGTTTCTGTCCAGTTCCCTCTTCAGCACCGTGTCACTGTAATTAGGTGATCTTTTATAAGACATGGTCGTGTGTTCATTCCAGACGTGTATATTTCTATACAGAGTCTTTGATGTAATGTATGATGGGAAGCCATCTTTATCTGGGAAGACTTTGTGACTGAAGAAGTGTTCAGCAGGGTCCTGGGTCATGTTCATTAGGCAGAAGACATTTGAAACCAGCAGTTTATCCAATGGGAACCCAGAACCTTTGTTTTCTGTTGCAAAATGTCTTGCAACTGAGTGCTTGTTGAACATGACCCTGTTTGCCCTGTGACCCTGTTAGGTGGAACAGGACCCTGTTTGCCCTGTGACCCGGTTAGGTGGAACATGACCCAGTTGGGTAGAACATGACCCTGTGACCCAGTTCGGTAGAACATGACCCTGTTAGCCCTGTGACCCGGTTAGGTTGAACATGACCCGGTTAGGTGGAACATGGCCCGGTTAGGTGGAACATGGCCCAGTTAGGTGGAACATGGCCCAGTTAGGTGGAACATGGCCCAGTTAGGTGGAGCATGGCCCAGTTAGGTGGAACATGGCCCAGTTAGGTGGAACATGGCCCAGTTAGGTTGAACATGGCCCAGTTAGGTTGAACATGGCCCAGTTAGGTGGAACATGGCCCAGTTGGGTAGAACATGACCCTGTGACCCAGTTCGGTAGAACATGACCCTGTTAGCCCTGTGACCCTGTTAGGTTGAACATGACCCGGTTAGGTGGTACATGGCCCAGTTATGTGGAACATGGCCCAGTTAGGTGGAACATGGCCCAGTTAGGTGGAACATGGCCCAGTTAGGTGGAACATGGCCAGGTTAGGTGGAACATGGCCCAGTTAGGTTGAACATGGCCCAGTTAGGTTGAACATGGCCCAGTTAGGTTGAACATGGCCCAGTTAGGTTGAACATGGCCCAGTTGCCCAGTTAGGTTGAACATGGCCCAGTTACCCAGTTAGGTTGAACATGGCCCCGTTACCCAGTTAGGTTGAACATGGCCCCGTTACCCAGTTAGGTTGAACATGGCCCCGTTAGGTTGAACATGGCCCCGTTACCCAGTTAGGTTGAACATGGCCCAGTTACCCAGTGAAGAATTTGTTCTTAACTGACTTGCTTAGTAAAATAAAGGTTAGATAAAACAGCCCTATTACCCTGTTAGGTAGACTAGATCGGGCCGCGTTCTGTTAGGTAGACTAGATCGGGCCGCGTTCTGTTAGGGAGACTAGATCGGGCCGCGTTCTGTTAGGGAGACTAGATCGGGCCGCGTTCTGTTAGGGAGACTAGATCGGGCAGCGTTCTGTTAGGGAGACTAGATCGGGCCGCGTTCTGTTAGGGAGACTAGATCGGGCCGCGTTCTGTTAGGGAGACTAGATCGGGCCGCGTTCTGTTAGGGAGACTAGATCGGGCCGCGTTCTGTTAGGGAGACTAGATCGGGCCGCGTTCTGCTAGGGAGACTAGATCGGGCCGCGTTCTGCTAGGGAGACTAGATCGGGCCGCGTTCTGCTAGGGAGACTAGATCGGGCCGCGTTTTGCTAGGGAGACTAGATCGGGCCGCGTTCTGCTAGGGAGACTAGATCGGGCCGCGTTCTGCTAGGGAGACTAGATCGGGCCGCGTTCTGCTAGGGAGACTAGATCGGGCCGCGTTCTGCTAGGGAGACTAGATCGGGCCGCGTTCTGCTAGGGAGACTAGATCGGGCCGCGTTCTGCTAGGGAGACTAGATCGGGCCGCGTTCTGCTAGGGAGACTAGATCGGGCCGCGTTCTGCTAGGGGGACTAGATCGGGCCGCGTTCTGCTAGGGGGACTAGATCGGGCCGCGTTCTGCTAGGTGGACTAGATCGGGCCGCGTTCTGCTAGGTGGACTAGATCGGGCCGCGTTCTGCTAGGTGGACTAGATCGGGCCGCGTTCTGCTAGGTGGACTAGATCGGGCCGCGTTCTGCTAGGTGGACTAGATCGGGCCGCGTTCTGCTAGGTGGACTAGATCGGGCCGCGTTCTGCTAGGTGGACTAGATCGGGCCGCGTTCTGCTAGGTGGACTAGATCGGGCCGCGTTCTGCTAGGTGGACTAGATCGGGCCTCGTTCTGCTAGGTGGACTAGATCGGGCCGCGTTCTGCTAGGTGGACTAGATCGGGCCGCGTTCTGCTAGGTGGACTAGATCGGGCCGCGTTCTGCTAGGTGGACTAGATCGGGACGCGTTCTGCTAGGTGGACTAGATCGGGACGCGTTCTGCTAGGTGGACTAGATCGGGACGCGTTCTGCTAGGTGGACTAGATCGGGACGCGTTCTGCTAGGTGGACTAGATCGGGACGCGTTCTGCTAGGTGGACTAGATCGGGACGCGTTCTGCTAGGTGGACTAGATCGGGACGCGTTCTGCTAGGTGGACTAGATCGGGACGCGTTCTGCTAGGTGGACTAGATCGGGACGCGTTCTGCTAGGTGGACTAGATCGGGACGCGTTCTGCTAGGTGGACTAGATCGGGACGCGTTCTGCTAGGTGGACTAGATCGGGACGCGTTCTGCTAGGTGGACTAGATCGGGACGCGTTCTGCTAGGTGGACTAGATCGGGACGCGTTCTGCTAGGTGGACTAGATCGGGCCGCGTTCTGCTAGGTGGACTAGATCGGGACGCGTTCTGCTAGGTGGACTAGATCGGGACGCGTTCTGCTAGGTAGACTAGATCGGGACGCGTTCTGTTAGGTAGACTAGATCGGGACGCGTTCTGCTAGGTAGACTAGATCGGGATGCGTTCTGTTGTCCTCCTTTCCTGACCTGCTTTCACATCCTTCTATGGCTGATTTACTGACAGTTTGTAATCATTAATTCAATACCAGATGTTGAATAATCCATGAGTAGATGCGCTAAACTTCCAATTTCCTGCCACTGAACAGCTTGTCATAGATGGCCTAGACTGAGGTAGCCTACTCTGGTGCTATAAATACCCCGTTTGGGTTCCCTGGGTGGTGTTCAGCATCAAACGGTAGAAAACTGACTGAAACGGAGAGAGACGACTAGAACTTGGCTCCAATAAGACACGTTCATTTTCTGTTTCAAAATGTTTTGCTACGGTGTGCCCTAATAAATATGACCCTAATGATTTGGTCCCTGGTCTTGATGCACGTTGCCTCTGGCCCTGTCTGTTGATTTGATTGGATTGGACCATTATAAAGGACTTGTCCAGACAGTACACATGTTGTTTTCAGCATTGTTCTCTCCCCACAGCAAGAAGGGCTGGCTGCCCAGTTCAGCCAGATGAGTGTGGTGCGCCAGGCGTCCAGCGACGTCACTAACGGCGGCCCCCACCCTGCCATGTACCCCTCGGGCCCTGTGGTGCTCCAGGCCCCCCTGCAGCACCAGCAGACTGGCTACATGGTGGCCCCTCCAGGGCCCCCTGTGGTGGGGCAAACCCAGGCCTACCCTGGCCCTGCACACCCTATGAGCCAGCCGGTCATGCAGCAGCAGCAGGGCTACATGCCACAGCAGGTACAACAGTTAGTCACTCACATGGTCAGTCAACACACCATCTCATGGCATCGTCTACTTCCTACCTACTTGTTGGTCTCAGTCTCCTTCAGTAATATCAGTGATCTTATCCAGAGATGATCACAATCTAGATTGACCTCAGATCCTCTCTGAGAAAAGTGTTCAGAATCCAAGGTGACCAGAGAAACTCTTGTCTGCTCGTTGTCCTTCCTCTCCTGTAGATGCACACATGTTACTGTGCTCCAGCCCAGGACCCCCACTCCCACTGCAACCAGCACTATCGCCCTGTCAGCCCCGTGCACTACACCAGCCCCCAGACCCAGCCTCTTCCCCAGCAGCCAGGTAAACACACACACTGCTCTCTCTCTGTGTTTGTCTTGATTAACTGAGCTGTCTCCCAGTGAGCTGCAGTCTGCTTGCGGAGTGTGTGTTCTGTTTCTCTGCACCCTGGGGGGGACACAATTATTAGCTACAGCCTCCTGCCTCAACACAGCTCTGTTTTACTGGTTGTTAGCTACAGCCTCCTGCCTCAACACAGCTCTGTTTTACTGGTTGTTAGCTACAGCCTCCTGCCTCAACACAGCTCTGTTTTACTGGTTGTTAGCTACAGCCTCCTGCCTCAACACAGCTCTGTTTTACTGGTTGTTAGCTACAGCCTCCTGCCTCAACACAGCTCTGTTTTACTGGTTGTTAGCTACAGCCTCCTGCCTCAACACAGCTCTGTTTTACTGGTTGTTAGCTACAGCCTCCTGCCTCAACACAGCTCTGTTTTACTGGTTGTTAGCTACAGCCTCCTGCCTCAACACAGCTCCGTTTTACTGGTTGCCTCCTGCTGAACGCAGCACTGTGGCCATTTACTGGCTTTAATGTGGAGGAATGCTACTCTATCGTCTGTCAGGGGAATTAGGAGGCATCTCTTGGGGCTGAGCAGAGGGACAAATTAGGCTATATACTGTCTACTAGTGCATAAACAGTGGAATATCCAGACACAGTGAAAATAATGATTGTTTACAAACCACTTGCATAAGGAAGTTGCTTCTGCAATTAAACAGTTTTGCTGAAGGCTTCAGTATAAATGATGCTTGTGGGAATTGAACCTACAACCTCACCACACTCTTAACTCAGCCACACTGGACCACAGAGGTGTTGGTGATGGGAAAATCTGGACTAGAACACAGAGGTGTTGGTGATGAAGACCTGGAGTCTGGACTGGAACACAGAGGTGTTGGTGATGAAGACCAGGAGTCTGGACTGGAACACAGAGGTGTTGGTGATGAAGACCAGGAGTCTGGACTGGAACACAGAGGTGTTGGTGATGAAGACCAGGAGTCTGGACTGGAACACAGAGGTGTTGGTGATGAAGACCAGGAGTCTGGACTGGAACACAGAGGTGTTGGTGATGAAGACCTGGAAATCGGAGTGGCAGAATGCGGGGCCGGGATGCTGTCTGAGAGTTCTATGATTCTCACAGTGAACCGGTCTCTTTTTCAGCCCCTCACTTCTCTTCAGTCTCTCTCTCCTCTCCTCCAGCGGTCTCTATTCAGCCCCTCAACTCTTCTTCTCCAGCGGCCATAATGATGATGACTTCCTGTTCCTTCAGGGTCGTCATCTGTGTTTTTACAATGTGTCTTTTGGGAACCGTTCAGTCCTGCAGATTACAACATAAAGGCACACTGACAATAGGCATAAAGCACCTGTTAGCAACTTCCTATTTCACCTGCTGTCCCAAGGCAATCCAATCTGTTCTGTGTGTGCTCAGGTGGAATGGTGTGTGGGGGATATAATGGGAGAGTCATTTCATGCTTGGTTTGTGAGCAGAGGTCTGGAGAGAGACTGGAGGGCGGTCAAAATAGTGTCCCGCTCCTTCACATATGAAACCATTCATTGTCTATTGGTCTCATCTTGTTCCACTTTTCCTCATTGGGGCTAAAGAATGTTCCGGTCACCTTTTTTTACAAAAGGACAACGACGACTAATGCGGTCCCTGGATTTCTCTGTGAGAAGCAGCAGGCTGTAACCTTGACATTCAGCTGTCCACTATGGAACAAGCACTACTATTTCCAGCACCGTTTTGACTTTGCTAGAGAGACCACCCTTTTGGCGTTGCTAGAGAGACCACCCTTTTGGCGTTGCTAGAGGGACCCCCCTTTTGGCGTTGCTAGAGGGACCCCCCTTTTGGCGTTGCTAGAGGGACCCCCCTTTTGGCGTTGCTAGAGGGACCCCCCTTTTGGCGTTGCTAGAGGGACCCCCCCTTTTGGCGTTGCTAGAGGGACCCCCCCTTTTGGCGTTGCTAGAGGGACCCCCCCTTTTGGCGTTGCTAGAGGGACAAGTAAAGAGATCATCTCCCAAGACAACGGAGGCATATTAAATATGTTTCTCATTTCACTTGGGCTCATTCATTCATAGTCGTTGTGAATAGAATTAATGTCACCATTTTGTTTAAAAACAATGAATTGAAATGTTCTACATCTCACTAGATTATTTCAATAGAAGTGAATTGTAACGTCCTAATGTTACTGAAGGTTACCACGCTGTGATGCCAAATCCGCCCCAAGGCCCTCAGCATCAGAACCTGGTGAACAACCAGCAGCACAGCAATATGGGAAATCACATGACAGCCTTCATGGTCCAGTACCCTTCAATGCCGTCTTATCAGGTACGTTCTTATTGGCTTATCATTATTAAACTGTTGGGTTTTAAATAAAGAAAAAAAATTGATTTGTCCTGTTCTTTTGCTTTGACATGGTTTGATCTTGCTATTGTGAACATCTTGCTCTTGTGAACATCTTATACTTAGATCAACCGAACTCTGAAATGTTAAATAGTTTGAGGATTGAATTGAAAAGAGATTTGAAAGGGATCCGACATCAGATGTCTGTATCAATTGTAAATGTAAAAAAATAAATATTCCTGCTGAATCCTGTTCTTCCATATGGTCTGTGTGCTTGGTGCAGGTATCAATGCCCCAGGGGTCTCAGAACATGCCTCCACATCAGCAGGCATGTCAACAGCCCATGATGATCCAGAGCCATCCAAGCCAAGCTCCCATGGCCATGTCAGGCATGCAGGTTTACTACAGTGTCATGCCCCCAAATCAACACAGCACCATGAGGTAGGAACTGAGCTGTTCTGTTGTTGACAGTAGGAAGATGGACTGTGTATTAAATAGTGTTAGTAATAGTGTAAGTGTTAGGTCTGTAATGTGGTACTGTTTCATATTCCTAAGTAGTTCAATGTTGATGAAAGTGGCACAGATACCGATGTACCAACCAAACTGCCAACACCATTTACAACAGTCCATTATAGTAGCTAGACTCTATAGAGGCCCCCCAGGGCCATAGTTCTCCTATAGTGTGGTTGATGAAGGGAGTTATTGCCGGTGTAGAAACCGGTCCTCATGGGAGCTGAGGTGTACTATTAAGACTGGGCTGCACTGCACCTGTTCATCAGCCTTATAAATCATCCTCCAGACTGCCCTACTAACAAACACTGCTGAGCTGAAAGTGACCTCCAGACTGCCCTACTAACAGACTCCACTGAGCTGAAAGTGACCTCCAGACTGCCCTACTAACAGACTCCACTGAGCTGAAAGTGACCTCCAGACTGCCCTACTAACAGACTCCACTGAGCTGAAAGTGACCTCCAGACTGCCCTACTAACAGACTCCACTGAGCTGAAAGTGACCTCCAGACTGCCCTACTAACAGACTCCACTGAGCTGAAAGTGACCTCCAGACTGCCCTACTAACAGACTCCACTGAGCTGAAAGTGACCTCCAGACTGCCCTACTAACAGACTCCTCTGAGCTGAAAGTTACTTCCCTCCCTGTTGTACTGGTTCCTCTATTCTGCCCCACAGCATCAGTACTGTCAGTGTTAATATTAAGTGTCCCAAATAAAACCCTATTCCCTATATAGTGCACTACTTTTAACCAGAGCCCTATGGGTACAGTACCAGGCAGCTGTAATGTCATCCTTCAGTCTGATGACAGAGTGATTCAGGTCATAAAGAGGAAATTAATGACATGTTTGTTTTTCTCATGGACTGTCACCGTTAATCAGAGATCATTAACCTACCTTTAATACAAGACTATTTCTGAAACATTGTGTTGGGGCTCTTTAAGGGAGACTGAGAGCAAATATAAAGTGGCTGGCTGCTGGTGCTATCAATGTCTTTTAATTGGCTGCTGGTGCTATCAATGTCTTTTAATTGGCTGCTGGTGCTATCAATGTCTTTTAATTGGCTGCTGGTGCTATCAATGTCTTTTAATTGGCTGCTGGTGCTATCAATGTCTTTTAATTGGCTGCTGGTGCTATCAATGTCTTTTAATTGGCTGCTGGTGCTATCAATGTCTTTTAATTGGCTGCTGGTGCTATCAATGTCTTTTAATTGGCTGCTGGTGCTATCAATGTATTTTAATTGGCTGCTGGTGCTATCAATGTCTTTTAATTGATGCCTCATAGAGCTCCATAAATATATTGACTAAGCAAGTGTCTCCACAGTCCATCGATGGGTTTCTTACCTCCTGCTGGGGCAGAGCAGATGCAGTTTCCCCGGGCTTCGTCTCCGTGTGGAACCCAGCAGCTACCAGGACAGCAGTGCTCAGGTAACATTACCTCTCAGCAACACCAAGGTCGTGGGTTCAATTCCCCCCAGGATCACACACATACTAAAATAGATACCGTTCGTTTTGAAAGACCCTTAAGTATGAGATTTAGAACCATTGAAATGGTTTTCCTGCCTTGTGTCCATCCGAGGATGGAAACGTTCCTTTGACAATGAAACTGTGATTTTGACGTTGTTGTTGTTGTAACTGTGTGTAGGTGTGCTCCCCGGTCCTCACAGTGGTGGGATGGTGATGATGCAGCTGACCCTGCCCCCTAACCACCAGCCCAGAGCCCACTCCCCTCCACAGTGGAAACACAACAGATACTACAGTCTGGATCACACACGCAGCCAGAGGTCCTCAGAACAACTAAACAACTCACAGGTAACTACTCAGAACAACTAACAGGTAACTACTCAGAACAACTAACAGGTAACTAACTACTCAGAACAACTAACAGGTAACTAACTACTCAGAACAACTAGACAACTAACAGGTAACTACTTAGAACAACTAGACAACTAAAAGGTAACTAACTACTCAGAACAACTAGACAACTAACAGGTAACTACTCAGAACAACTAGACAACTAACAGGTAACTACTCAGAACAACTAACAGGTAACTAACTACTCAGAACAACTAACAGGTAACTAACTACTCAGAACAACTAGACAACTAACAGGTAACTAACTACTCAGAACAACTAACAGGTAACTAACTACTCAGAACAACTAGACAACTAACAGGTAACTACTCAGAACAACTAACAGGTAACTAACTACTCAGAACAACTAGACAACTAACAGGTAACTACTCAGAACAACTAACAGGTAACTAACTACTCAGAACAACTAGACAACTAACAGGTAACTACTCAGAACAACTAACAGGTAACTAACTACTCAGAACAACTAAACAACTCACAGGTAACTACTCAGAACAACTAGACAACTAACAGGTAACTACTCAGAACAACTAGACAACTAACAGGTAACTACTCAGAACAACTAGACAACTAACAGGTAACTACTCAGAACAACTAGACCACTCGCAGGTTACCCATAACTCAGAACAACTAGACAACTAACAGGTAACTACTGAGCTGCTGATAATTAGACATAACCAGTCAGGAGTCTTTGTAATATTCTGCATGTTGGAGAGAGGGCAGGATCAGCCTGGGGGAGAGGGGGCAGGATCAGCCTGAGGGAGAGGGGGCAGGATCAGCCTGAGGGAGAGGGGGCAGGATCAGCCTGAGGGAGAGGGGGCAGGATCAGCCTGAGGGAGAGGGGGCAGGATCAGCCTGAGGGAGAGGGGGCAGGATCAGCCTGAGGGAGAGGGGGCAGGATCAGCCTGAGGGAGAGGGGGCAGGATCAGCCTGAGGGAGAGGGGGCAGGATCAGCCTGAGGGAGAGGGGGCAGGATCAGCCTGAGGGAGAGGGGGCAGGATCAGCCTGAGGGAGAGGGGGCAGGATCAGCCTGGGGGAGAGGGGGCAGGATCAGCCTGGGGGAGAGGGGGCAGGATCAGCCTGGGGGAGAGGGGGCAGGATCAGCCTGGGGGAGAGGGGGCAGGATCAGCCTGGGGGAGAGGGGGCAGGATCAGCCTGGGGGAGAGGGGGCAGGATCAGCCTGGGGGAGAGGGGGCAGGATCAGCCTGAGGGAGAGGGGGCAGGATCAGCCTGAGGGAGAGGGGGCAGGATCAGCCTGAGGGAGAGGGGGCAGGATCAGCCTGAGGGAGAGGGGGCAGGATCAGCCTGAGGGAGAGGGGGCAGGATCAGCCTGGGGGAGAGGGGGCAGGATCAGCCTGGGGGAGAGGGGGCAGGATCAGCCTGGGGGAGAGGGGGCAGGATCAGCCTGGGGGAGAGGGGGCAGGATCAGCCTGAGGGAGAGGGGGCAGGATGACTGATCTACACCTCTTGCATCCCCAAAAACTGCTCATTGTGTTATCAAGATAAGCGACTCCGAGCATCTTGCTCAGGCCCGTCTCTTCGAACTAGGGATACACTTTCCCTCCGATGGACTATATATATATATATATATATATATATATATATATAAGGGTTTCTATGTCCCCTCTGACCCCCACCTCCCTGTCCCTCCTTTTTTGCCTCTGTCCTATAGAACAGTCCCCAGCTGGGTGGCCCCAGCACGCCTCCAGCCCAGCCCCAAGCCCCAACCCACCAACTCACCTCCATAAAGAACCTCCGCTCGGCCGGCCTCACCCCCATCCCCATAATGACCCAGTTCCCCAGACCCTTCGGCCCAGGGCAGGCAGTGGACGGCAGATACCCATTGCTGGGTCAACCCCTCCAGTACAACCCTGCCATCAGGCCTCCGCTGATCCATGGCACACACCACATGATCCCCAACCACCACCACGTGAGTCCTCAGAACACACACACACACACACCACATGATCCCCGACCACCACCACGTGAGTCCTCAGAACACACACACACACCACATGATCCCCAACCACCACCACGTGAGTCCTCAGAACACACACACACACCACATGATCCCCAACCACCACCATGTGAGTCCTCAGAACACACACACACACCACATGATCCCCAACCACCACCACGTGAGTCCTCAGAACACACACACACACCACATGATCCCCAACCACCACCATGTGAGTCCTCAGAACACACACACACACCACATGATCCCCAACCACCACCACGTGAGTCCTCAGAACACACACACACACCACATGATCCCCAACCACCACCATGTGAGTCCTCAGAACACACACACACACCACATGATCCCCAACCACCACCACGTGAGTCCTCAGAACACACACACACACACCACATGATCCCCAACCACCAAGTGAGTCCTCAGAACACACACACACACACACACACACTTAACAAGGGAGCTTGTTTCATACGACAAAATTTACCAAATCTGTGACATGAAAATGTAAGATTAAAATATGAAAAAAGTAGCCAAAATCTCAGTCCAGTCAACATGTCTGCCTCCTTTTCCCTCAGGGCCCAATGGGAATCCGGCATCATGGGGGGCGAGGGAGGAGACCACCACCTAGGAAGTCCTTATCATCAGATCTTAGTGTAGGTGACCCAGGTAATAGAGAGGAGAGACCATGACCCAGGGACGGGCGAGGAGAGACCTTAGTTGTTGATCTTAAGGAGGGAGAGAGCCTACCTGTTCATGGTTGTTTGATCAATAGGACCGTGATGTTCCCGATTGGTAAGAGGACTGTGAGTCTGGTTCTGGACAAGACATACATGTTCTTATTGGGGTTTATTTGCTGCAGTGTCTATTAATTGTCCAAACGCACGGCCACTTTCCCACTATATATTGTTCTAGAATTTTAACAAGTGCCTAACTCAATGTCAGTTCCCAAACATTCTATGAAAGTATGAAAATGACCATATCTAAGTGCTCAAACATATAATGGACCTATATATTTTTAAATAATATCGTCTTTGAGAACTAATAATAACCTAATTAAAAGCTAGACGAGGATCATTTTTTTAAATGATGCATTCAGGAGTTTTGTCATGGCTTGAGGCCCCCATGTTTTTCCATTTTGTTTGTCATTCAGATAGCAGAAGCCTTGGCAAAATGTGTTGAATTGCAGGAAATTAGCTTTTAAACAACATTTTGTCCCTCAGGCCAATAGGACAGCCTCAAATGTAAGTTGGTGACCGCACCGTTGGCCAAGCCCATAGCCACACCCCCCACCTAAGCCCCGTTTTGATCCAGAAAAACCCTGAATGTGCGATTAGATTATGTAACCATGTTTAGTCCCGTTTGTTTATTTTGGAGTATAAATTATAATGGTCTGTGAATGGATTCCTGTTGATCATCACACTTGAGTCTTAGAACAAGATTTTTATAATAAAATATTTATAAACAACCTAGTTTTTTTTTTAAATACAAAAAATACAGTACCTGTCAAAAGTGTTGGACACACCTACTCATTCAAGGGTTTTTCTTTATTTTTACTATTTTCTATATTGTAGAATAATAAAGACATCAACTGAAATAACACATGGAATCATGTTGTAACCAAAAAAAGTGTTTAAACAAATCAATATATATTTTAGATTCTTCTAAGTAGCCACCCTTTGCCTTGATGACCGCTTTGCAGACTCTTGGCATTCTCTCAACCAGCTACATGAGGAAAGCTTTTCCAACAGTCTAGAAGGAGTTCCCACATATGCTGAGCACTTGTTGGCTGCTTTTCCTTCACTCTGCGGTCCGACTCATCCCACACCATCTCAATTGGGTTGAGGTTGGGTGATTGTGGAGGCCTCATCACTCTCCTTCTTGGTCAAATAGCCCTTTACACAGCCTGGAGGTGTGTTGGATCATTGTCCTGTAGAAAAAACAAATTGTAGTCCCACTAAGCACAAACCCAGATGGGATGGCGTATCGCTGCAGAATGCTGTCGTAGCCATAATGGTTAAGTGTACATTGAATTCTAAATCAATCACAGACAGTGTCACTAGCAAAGCACCATCACACTACCTTCTTCATGGTGGCAACCACACATGTGGAGATCATCCGTTCACCTACTCTACGTCTCAAAAAACAATAATCTCCAGTTTGGATAATGTTCATAGCTCATGTTTCTTGGACCAAGCAAGTATGTTCTTTATTGGCTGACCTTCATGTCTTAAAGTAATGATGGACTGTTGTTGCTCTTTGCTTATTTGAGCTGTTCTTGCCATAACATGAACTTTGGTATTTTACCAAATAGGGCTATCTTCTGTATACCACCCCTACCATGTCACAACGAAACTGATTGGCTCTAACGCATTAAGAAGGAAAGAAATTCCACAAATTAACTTTCAACAAGGCATATCTGTTAATTGAAATGCATTCCAGGTGTCGACCTCATGTAGCTGGTTGAGAGAATGCCAAGAGTGTGTAAAGCTGTCATCAAGGCAAAGGGTGGCTATTTGAAGTATCTCAAATATAACATGTATTTAGATTTGTTTAACACTTTCTTTGGTAACTACAAGATTCCATATGTGTTATTTCATAGTGTTGATGTCTTCACTATTATTCTACAATGTAGAAAATAAAGAAAAACCCTTGAATGAGTAGGTGTGTTAAACTTTTGACTGGTACTGAATGTGTATTCTCATTATAAACCACTTGCTGTGCACTGAAGGACCATACAGGAGTGTATTTGTTCATGTAAGAAGAAGAATTTATAGACTAGGCAGAATTCACACCTGGCTAAATAAATGAACTGGTGTATCTAGGTGTTGGGAATATAATTATTCTGTCACATACTGGATTGGATTCCACACAGCAAGATTTTATTTTAGGAGGAAAAATGATCCGTATTGAAATCACTCTAGTAGTGTTTATTGGTCCACAATTACTCCCCAAAAACAGCTAAACTAACTGTCATCCCTGTTGCCACTAGAGATGAACAGCTTCCGTTGGTCTCCATGCAGGAAGTGGTAAAAGATCA
Source organism: Oncorhynchus mykiss (assembly GCF_057628025.1). NCBI lineage: Eukaryota > Metazoa > Chordata > Actinopteri > Salmoniformes > Salmonidae > Oncorhynchus > Oncorhynchus mykiss. The sequence goes on from NC_143039.1 coordinate 16,157,240, forward strand.
TGTTGTCAATAACTGACCTGCTGAATCAATCAATTATCTCTCTGTGCAGTGAACGGTGGAGTCCTGGAGGTGCTGGAGCTACCAGAGGGCATCAGTCGTACGGAGGCAGACGCTCTCCTGGGGGAACTGTACAGAGGAGGGGCCATGATCAAGTGGTTGTCTGAGACCCAACAGCACCAACACCAGTCTGGTGAAACCCTGCTGAAGCACTGTGGGGCTGGGGGGGACGGTAACAACGGTGACACAAACACTGACACTACTTCCTGTTCCAAACCCCCCAGTAGTAACCATAACGACCTGGCGTCCACCTACACCATCCTGGCTGTGTTTCCCTCCAGGTACGCAGCTCAGAACGCCTTGCTCAGACACAGTGGCCCTGCCGGCCCTGGGCCCCTTCTTACCACCACGTTCAAACTCAGAACTAGCAAGAGACACTCTGATGAGTTTCACAACCAGGAGAGGACCACCTCTCAATAGCAGGGTGGGGTGCTGTGGCCAGCCAACCAGGAGAGGACCTCCTCTCAATAGCAGGGTGGGGTGCTGTAGCCAGCCAACCAGGAGAGGACTTGCTCTCAAAAGCAGGGTGGGGTGCTGTAGCCAGCCAACCAGGAGAGGACCACCTCTCAAAAGCAGGGTGGGGTGCTGTGGCCAGCCAACCAGGAGAGGACCTCCTCTCAATAGCAGGGTGGGGTGCTGTAGCCAGCCAACCAGGAGAGGACTTGCTCTCAAAAGCAGGGTGGGGTGCTGTAGCCAGCCAACCAGGAGAGGACCACCTCTCAAAAGCAGGGTGGGGTGCTGTGGCCAGCCAACCAGGAGAGGACCACCTCTCAAAAGCAGGGTGGGGTGCTGTAGCCAGCCAACCTGGAGAGGACTTGCTCTCAATAGCAGGGTGGGGTGCTGTAGCCAGCCAACCAGGAGAGGACTTGCTCTCAATAGCAGGGTGGGGTGCTGTAGCCAGCCAACCTGGAGAGGACTTGCTCTCAATAGCAGGGTGGGGTGCTGTAGCCAGCCAACCAGGAGAGGACCACCTCTCAATAGCAGGGTGGGGTGATATGTTACTAGGGCCCCTGAGAGGTTGTTCTAGGGGCTCCCACGGGCTGCTATGAGGGGCTGCCGGTCACGGGCCTTCGCCATGGCCCCTCCACCCCACCACCACCTCCACTGCTGCCATCGGCCAACCAATCAGACACCCCTCTTCTGCAAGCATCACTCACTAGTCTCCACTCCCCACCGGACTGACTGACAGGCAGACTGATGGAGTATCACTCGGTTGGCATTATCTAACAGCTTCTTCACTTGAGTTGTAGAGGCTTTCTGGGAATGTGTTAATGCCTTTGGGAACGTTCTCTACTTTTTGAGATGAAAATGTGTAAAAAAGGATCGGACAACACACCAATGTTGAAACACAAAGACACAGACAGAAAAACAGGAAGTTCCAAAAGTGTCATTTTATTTGCAGACAGAACGTGGTAAAGGAAGCAGCATGTTTTATTTAGTTTAGTTTTATGTTTGTTAAAAGCTGCAGTCAGAACACCCAAAGCAGGGAGGTACTCATTCATTACAAGATAATATACCAAGTGTCTCTCATTGGACAAGAGTGTTTCTCTTTGGGCCGGATTCTGATTTTGAGATCTGCAACGGATAACTCCAGATTTCAGTTTAAAATGTCCCGTTGATTTACACGAAAGCCTGAGTTGTGCCGGCGTATAATATCAAGTTAGGATTCGGCCCGTAGAGTCAGTCTCCCGTTAGCCAGTTGGTGTGCTGCTACAACAGAAGATTAGTCTTCTAGAACAAGGGTGTGTCCCAAATGGGACCCTATTTCCCTATATAGTGCACTACTTATGGCTGTGGTCTTATGAGCCCTATGGGACCTGGTCTAAAGTAGTGCACTATCTAGCGAATAGGGTTCCATTTGGAACATAGCCCAACAGAATGGTGCCTTCTAACTGGGCTCGGGTGCCACTATCCATCCCTCTCCCCAACACCCCTAAAGACAAGACACCCCATCCAATTCCATTTGTATAAACTGACCCACCAATTTCTTTCACAATGAATCATCACTGATATGGTAGCTAAATTATTCTCACTTTTCTACACAGTAAATGGTATCTTTGCACTGGCACAAGGGAGAAATGTTTGTTTTGATAGTGGTTTATCGTTTTTAAGGAAAAGAGGAGAAGAACCTTGGTGCATCTCATTGATGGTTTATTCTATTTGAGCTATTCTAAAATGAATGTCCTTCTCACCAACCTCCTCCAACCCTCTCTGTTCAGTCCACCCATTCCCTGCTTATGTGTCAAATGGCATTCCCTATGGGCCCTGGTCAAAAGTAGTGCACTATATAGGGTGGCCAGGCCAAATTCCTTTCATGTTTAGTTCGTTTTACCGTTCGTATCCTATCAGAAGGGTCACTGGAAAAGTGTGCATTATTCACAACACAACCCCCATCACACCCAAACAAATGTCTATTTAAGATGGTTGTTGGTGGTGGATTCAGGAGAGATGTCCAGTCTGCTGGTGCAAGATGTTTTTATTTCTGTTTGAAACCAATAAATGTTTACACCAAAACCATGTGCTTTGTCATTCTAACAACACTCCTGCCGTTTGACAAAATATGAGATTCTTTCTGCTTGCTTCATTACCACCATACAAGACATAGTGTCTTCATGGGGTGTTGGGCCACCATGAGCCAGAACTGTTTCAATGCACCTCGGCATAGATTATACAAGTGTCGAACTCTGTCAGAGGGATGCAACACCATTATTCCAACATTTGGTGTTTTGTTGATGGTTGAAAATGCTGTTTCATTCACTTCTCCAGAATCTCCCATAAGTGTTCAATTTGGTCGCTATCTGTTGACAGACTGCCATGGCATATGGTTTAGATCGTTTTTCATGCTCATCAAACCATTCCGTGACCACTTGTGCATGGGGACATTGTCATCCTAAGGAGGCATAGCCATGGTTACCAAAATAATTTGTTTATTTTTTTTATTTTACCTTTATTTAACCAGGTAGGCAAGTTGAGAACAAGTTCTCATTTACAATTGCGACCTGGCCAAGATAAAGCAAAGCAGTTCGACAGATACAACAACACAGAGTTACACATGGAGTAAAACAAACATACAGCCAATAATACAGTAGAAAGATAAGTCTATATACGATGTGAGCAAATGAGGTGAGATAAGGGAGGTAAAGGCAAAAAAAGGCCTTGGTGGCAAGGTAAATACAATATAGCAAGTAAAACACTGGAATGGTAGTTTTGCAATGGAAGAATGTGCAAAGTAGAAATAAAAATAATGGGGTGCAAAGGAGCAAAATAAATAAATAAATTAAATACAGTTGGGAAAGAGGTAGTTGATAGGGCTAAATTATAGGTGGGCTATGTACAGGTGCAGTAATCTGTGAGCTGCTCTGACAGTTGGTGCTTAAAGCTAGTGAGGGAGATAAGAGTTTCCAGTTTCAGAGATTTTTGTAGTTCGTTCCAGTCATTGGCAGCAGAGAACTGGAAAGAGAGGCGGCCAAAGAAAGAATTGGTTTTGGGGGTGACTAGAGAGATATACCTGCTGGAGCGTGTGCTACAGGTGGGAGATGCTATGGTGACCAGCGAGCTGAGATAAGGGGGGACTTTACCTAGCAGGGTCTTGTAGATGACATGGAGCCAGTGGGTTTGGCGACGAGTATGAAGCGAGGGCCAGCCAACGAGAGCGTACAGGTCGCAATGGTGGGTAGTGTATGGGGCTTTGGTGACAAAACGGATTGCACTGTGATAGACTGCATCCAGTTTGTTGAGTAGGGTATTGGAGGCTATTTTGTAAATTACATCGCCAAAGTCGAGGATTGGTAGGATGGTCAGTTTTACAAGGGTATGTTTGGCAGCATGAGTGAAGGATGCTTTGTTGCGAAATAGGAAGCCAATTCTAGATTTAACTTTGGATTGGAGATGTTTGATATGGGTCTGGAAGGAGAGTTTACAGTCTAACCAGACACCTAAGTATTTGTAGTTGTCCACGTATTCTAAGTCAGAGCCGTCCAGAGTAGTGATGTTGGACAGGCGGGTAGGTGCAGGTAGTGATCGGTTGAAGAGCATGCATTTAGTTTTACTTGTATTTAAGAGCAGTTGGAGGCCACGGAAGGAGAGTTGTATGGCATTGAAGCTTGCCTGGAGGGTTGTTAACACAGTGTCCAAAGAAGGGCCGGAAGTATACAGAATGGTGTCGTCTGCGTAGAGGTGGATCAGAGACTCACCAGCAGCAAGAGCGACCTCATTGATGTATACAGAGAAGAGAGTCGGTCCAAGAATTGAACCCTGTGGCACCCCCATAGAGACTGCCAGAGGTCCGGACAACAGACCCTCAGATTTGACACACTGAACTCTATCAGAGAAGTAGTTGGTGAACCAGGCGAGGCAATCATTTGAGAAACCAAGGCTGTTGAGTCTGCCGATGAGGATGTGGTGATTGACAGAGTCGAAAGCCTTGGCCAGATCAATGAATACGGCTGCACAGTAATGTTTCTTATCGATGGCGGTTAAGATATCGTTTAGGACCTTGAGCGTGGCTGAGGTGCACCCATGACCAGCTCTGAAACCAGATTGCATAGCAGAGAAGGTATGGTGAGATTCAAAATGGTCGGTAATCTGTTTGTTGACTTGGCTTTCGAAGACCTTAGAAAGGCATGGTAGGATAGATATAGGTCTGTAGCAGTTTGGGTCAAGAGTGTCCCCCCCTTTGAAGAGGGGGATGACCGCAGCTGCTTTCCAATCTTTGGGAATCTCAGACGACACGAAAGAGAGGTTGAACAGGCTAGTAATAGGGGTGGCAACAATTTCGGCAGATAATTTTAGAAAGAAAGGGTCCAGATTGTCTAGCCCGGCTGATTTGTAGGGGTCCAGATTTTGCAGCTCTTTCAGAACATCAGCTGAATGGATTTGGGAGAAGGAGAAATGGGGAAGGCTTGGGCGAGTTGCTGTTGGGGGTGCAGTGCTGTTGACAGGGGTAGGAGTAGCCAGGTGGAAAGCATGGCCAGCAGTAGAAAAATGCTTATTGAAATTTTCAATTATGGTGGATTTATCAGTGGTGACAGTGTTTCCTATCTTCAGTGCAGTGGGCAGCTGGGAGGAGGTGTTCTTATTCTCCATGGACTTTACAGTGTCCCAGAACTTTTTTGAGTTAGTGTTGCAAGAAGCAAATTTCTGCTTGAAAAAGCTAGCCTTGGCTTTTCTAACTGCCTGTGTATAATGGTTTCTAGCTTCCCTGAACAGCTGCATATCACGGGGGCTGTTCGATGCTAATGCAGAACGCCATAGGACGTTTTTGTGTTGATTAAGGGCAGTCAGGTCTGGGGAGAACCAAGGGCTATATCTGTTCCTGGTTCTAAATTTCTTGAATGGGGCATGTTTATTTAAGATGGTTAGGAAGGCATTTTTAAAAAATATCCAGGCATCCTCTACTGACGGGATGAGGTCAATATCCTTCCAGGATACCCCGGCCAGGTCGATTAGAAAGGCCTGCTCGCTGAAGTGTTTCAGGGAGCGTTTTACAGTGATGAGAGGAGGTCGTTTGACCGCTGACCCATTACGGATGCAGGCAATGAGGCAGTGATCGCTGAGATCTTGGTTGAAGACAGCAGAGGTGTATTTAGAGGGGAAGTTGGTTAGGATGATATCTATGAGGGTGCCCGTGTTTAAGGCTTTGGGGAGGTACCTGGTAGGTTCATTGATAATTTGTGTGAGATTGAGGGCATCAAGTTTAGATTGTAGGATGGCTGGGGTGTTAAGCATGTTCCAGTTTAGGTCGCCTAGCAGCACGAGCTCTGAAGATAGATGGGGGGCAATCAGTTCACATATGGTGTCCAGAGCACAGCTGGGGGCAGAGGGTGGTCTATAGCAGGCGGCAACGGTGAGAGACTTGTTTTTAGAAAGGTGGATTTTTAAAAGTAGAAGTTCAAATTGTTTGGGTACAGACCTGGATAGTAGGACAGAACTCTGCAGGCTATCTTTGCAGTAAATTGCAACACCGCCCCCTTTGGCAGTTCTATCTTGTCTGAAAATGTTGTAGTTTGGAATTAAAATGTCTGAATTTTTGGTGGTCTTCCTAAGCCAGGATTCAGACACAGCTAGAACATCCGGGTTGGCAGAGTGTGCTAAAGCAGTGAATAGAACAAACTTAGGGAGGAGGCTTCTAATGTTAACATGCATGAAACCAAGGCTATTACGGTTACAGAAGTCGTCAAAAGAGAGCGCCTGGGGAATAGGAGTGGAGCTAGGCACTGCAGGGCCTGGATTCACCTCTACATCGCCAGAGGAACATAGGAGGAGTAGAATAAGGGTGCGACTAAAAGCAATAAGAATTGGTCGTCTAGAACGTCTGGAACAGAGAGTAAAAGGAGGTTTCTGGGGGCGATAAAATAGCATCAAGGTATAATGTACAGACAAAGGTAAGGTAGGATGTGAATACAGTGGAGGTAAACCTAGGTATTGAGTGATGAAGAGAGAGATATTGTCTCTAGAAACATCATTGAAACCAGGAGATGTCATTGCATGTGTGGGTGGTAGAACTAATAGGTTGGATAAGGTATAGTGAGCAGGACTAGAGGCTCTACAGTGAAATAAGCCAATAAACACTAACCAGAACAGCAATGGACAAGACATATTGACATTAAGGAGAGGCATGCTTAGTCGAGTGATCAAAAGGGTCCAGTGAGTGGAGAGGTTGGTTTAGGGTCACGGCGATTTAGACAGCTAGCCAAGCCAACCGGTAGCAAGCTAGCATAGGATGGAGTCTGTTGTTAGCCACCTCTTGCGTTCGGTCAGTAGATTAGTGGGGTTCCGTGTGGTAGAGGGGATTAATCAAAATCACACAACAACAAAAATAAGAACAATAGATATAGTTATAGAGGCCCGAGAAGAAAACATAATAATTCAAATAAATAAATTGTCCGATAATGACCTGCCCAGCATTTTTTATACACTTTAGCATGATGGGATGTTAATTAAACCACACCTGTGTGGAAGCACCAGCTTTCAATATACTTTGTATCCCTCATTTACTTAAGTGTTTTCATTATTTTGGCAGTTACCTGTATAATTTATCATATTAGCTACAGTAATCGTGTTCTTGTATAAACATTGAATTTAACATGGTTTGTTCTCCGTATGATATCATCATCCAACGTAACATATAAAAGCCCCAGAGAAACGCTACCTTCAAGATTGTGGTTGTCATCCTACAAGGAGAATCTGTGATATATTTTTGTTTCTTGTACCGATAGTATGAACCGAATTTCAAGATTGGAGCGACAGTGCCCACTGGTGGACTTGTTATTACTTTTTCACTACCCCAGATGCTCAACTCGGCGGAAAATCTGTCTTCCTCCAGTAGGTGGCGTATGTTCATTGTTTCGCGCATCAAGCAAACTATAATTTGTACGGAGATGTGCGTTTACACATGTTGACCATACTTGCTACAAAGTTACAGAACGCTAAACCAACAACTACACAAACTGAAATTGGATACATTGTAAACGCAGGTTCAACGAGAAAAAAAACTTGGCTGGCTAAGAGACATTTTTTTGGAGCATCTGATGACCTAACGTGGTGAGTGATGAACATGAACTTCTCTGGTCGCTGTACTGTTCTGTCAAATCCTCCCACATGTTTCTAGTATGACCAGCGGTTTTCAGTAACAAGTATTTATGTATTTATTCAGTTGACATATTGGCAGGTTTGATAGCTTCTAGCGTAGTGTTTTTATATGCAATGCGATCTCGTAACAGTCAGTGTTCACGGGTGTCCTGACGAGAAGGAAAACTTTTATAACTATTTCAGGCAAAGTCGGGCATTATCAGCTCATTGTTATGGATGTATCTTAATGAGTTGAACAGCTAACAAGTTACTTTGCTGTTATTCTGTCTGCAGACTAGGTCGTGATTGTGTTCGTCGTAGCTGGCTGGCAAACAAGAAATAGTACGTTATGGCAACGGAGCATAAGGACGAACGACTGGGTCGCGTCTCTAGCAACCAACATATGAGAAAGTATGAATTCGCTTATATAAATGAAAATATAAACGAAACAAATTTTATTTCAACCGGTAAATATGTGCTTCGTATTGTTTTCTTTGGCAACTGTGGTATAAGCGGGATAAACAGCTTAAACAAACGCAACGGAATAAACGTTATTCTTGGTGCGGAGGTGGTGACTGTGTGTAGCCGTAGTTGTCTCGGAGGCGTTTACGTATCCTTACGTATCCACCAATCCACAGAATGGATAGGCGGGAGCTAGACAGCCCGCGGTGGCGCGTTGGGCGGAGAGACCTGTAATTATCTTGTTATGCAGCGATCAAAACAACTGGGACTTCAGTGAGTTTTAAACAAGATCACTGACCTCATGATTTGATATCGTATTTTTCAGAGATCCCAGTTGTTTTGAACTCGGCATCAGTATGTCTATAATTATTGAGTAGACGCAGGTCTAGCATCCGCGTATCCACCTGAAATCCATAAAGCAGAAATGCTAAACTGACCTTAGATCAGGCATTCTACTCCGATTCACACATCGAAACCGAAACAAGGTAAATGCGTTTGGTTTTTATATTGTCAATGGCAGTCGACAAATACTACATCTCGCTCTGAGTTGAAATTAGTGTTGTTTAAACTGAAACGGGTAAGTTCTACTTCATGCATGATAGATCCAGTTTTCTGCTAAGTTATGGCATGATTTAGGGTGCCTTCGTAAATTCACTCTGGCTATCTACTCCGATTTCAGAGCACTCTCGTCTGAGTGCCAGAACGAACGCTCAACACCGGTTAAATATGACCGGTGTCAGTCAACGTCAAAACACATTTTTTTGCCAGCAGCACAGTTACAGTCACCAATGCTCTAGATAACATGACAACCGCCTAACCAGCTCTGCTAAGTTGAGTAAAATGGTCAGAGTGAGGCGTTCCCTAATTCTTGTCTGGACGTAGCTAGCAAGCTAGCTAACTTTAGCCAGTTAGCTTGGGTGCGTGACTGCCGTTGTGTGGTCATAACGCTCGGATCAACCCCACTCCTGACCAGAGCGTCCAGTGTGGCTCTAAACGTGCATAGAGCGAAACGCTTTGAATGTACGAACGCCCAGAGGCCACTCAGACACTCCAGAGTGAATTTACGAACACCCAGAGGCCACTCAGACACTCCAGAGTGAATTTACGAACGCCCAGAGGCCACTCAGACACTCCAGAGTGAATTTACGAACGCCCAGAGGCCAATCAGACACTCCAGAGTGAATTTACGAACGCCCAGAGGCCACTCAGACACTCCAGAGTGAATTTATGAACGCCCAGAGGCCACTCAGACACTCCAGAGTGAATTTATGAACGCCCAGTGGCCACTCAGACACTCCAGAGTGAATTTATGAACACCCAGTGGCCACTCAGACACTCCAGAGTGAATTTACGAACGCCCAGAGGCCAATCAGACACTCCAGAGTGAATTTACGAACGCCCAGAGGCCACTCAGACACTCCAGAGTGAATTTATGAACGCCCAGAGGCCACTCAGACACTCCAGAGTGAATTTACGAACTCCCAGAGGCCACTCAGACACTCCAGAGTGAATTTATGAACACCTAGAAGCCAATCAGACACTCCAGAGTGAATTTATGAACGCCCAGAGGCCACTCAGACACTCCAGAGTGAATTTATGAACACCTAGAGGACATAGTCATAGATAGGCTAAACCTCCACATGACCATGGTTTATTTGCATACCATTCATTCTAGGTGATGAACCTCTCAGAGGAGAACAGGACGGTCGTGGTCTCTGGTGTACCAGACACACTGTCCAGCAGCCGCATGGCAGACAAACTGGTTATTCACTTCCAGAGCTCCAGAAGCCACGGAGGAGATGTAGAAAACATCAAGTACCCGACCAGCTTCAAGGGGGTGGCTTTTGTTACATTTGAAAACACCAGAGGTAACAGAAATACTGTAACAAAAGTCTTCTTAGCTGGGATGTAGTTTTGTTACATATATGCCTATAGATCATAACAACAAAATGTATTGTAACAGATGCTGAGATGGTAATCAGAAAGAAGCAGATAATGTGTGACAAGGAGTTCCCTCAAGACTACCCTATCACTGTCTTCAAATTCACCCAAGACGTGAGTACAGTCAAGCAATCAGATCAATCAACAGTAAATCAATACAGTAAATGTTTCTATTCCAGCATGGAAGGAACAGTAGCACACAGTCCAGTACACATACTGACTGATCCTATATTCATCATGTCATAGGTGTTGTTCTACGTGAACGCTAAAGTGGACCTGTCAATCTTCGGTGACGAGGAACAGCAGGAGACCGTGATCCAAAGCTTGCAGTCTGCTCACAGATCAGTGAGGATCTGCCTTCTACCCAGCCAGGAGGGTAAAGCTTCAGTGGAGGGACCCTTCTCTGCCATCAGGGACCTGAGAGAGGACCTGCTCCAGCAGGCCACTGCCAGCAGCAGTCACCCAGGGGAGAAGCACGGGGCTCCATCGAGCTCTGGTTACTCCCTGACCTCAGTGGCAGCAGGGAATGGGGTATCCCAGGTCAGCATCAGTCACCCAGGGGAGAAGCACAGGGCTCCATCGAGCTCTGGTTACTCCCTGACCTCAGTGGCAGCAGGGAATGGCGTATCCCAGGTCAGCAGCAGTCATGCCTGGGAAAAGCACAGAGCTCCATCTCCATCAAGCCATGATCATTCCCTGAGCTCTGTGGTAGCAGAGAGTAGGTCTTCCAGGGTCAGATCTGGGGATGGTGCTGAGGTGGACTTCCGGGTCAGCCGTTACACCTGGGAGAAGAAGAACAGGGCAGCTCCATCAAGCGCTGATCAATCTCTGTCAAGTTCTGTGGCAGGAGGGAGTGGGGCTTCTACAATAAATCAATCCTTGGAAAAGCACTGCAGTGCAGCTCCAAGCGCTGATCAATCTCTGAGCTCCATGGCATCAGGGAGTGGGGAATCCAAGTTCCTCAGCAGCAGTCACACATTAGAGAAGTACATCGCTCCATCAAGCCATGATCAATCTCTGTCAAGCCCAGTGGCAGCAGGAACTTCCAAGGTCAGCTCAGGTGGTGATGTTGACATGGAAGAGGAGTCCACGTGGGTGGACACAAACGTATTTCTTTACATTCAGAGATTTTCTAAAGACCAGTTTGACCAATGCTTTAGGAACCACGGTGTGTCAGCTGTGTTCGGTGACAATGACGTGGCCGACCTGACTCTGATATCGCTGAGAGGAGGACGCGACAGCAAGGGTCTCTCTGAAGTCCAACTGACCATATCAGAGCTGACTGATTTGGTCGCTGTGTGGCAGTCAACCCTGAGAATCCACACGATAGACTACAGAAGGCAGGACCTGCGTGAGAGACAGAGGCTGCTGCAGATCTGTGCCGAGGCGAGCACCCTTTATGAAGACGTTCTGTACGTGCAGAAGGAGCTCGGTGTCCGGGTCATCGGTCCCTCTATTTCCAGTCATCTCTTTACTGAGTGGGTGAAGGATCGAATGGATCAACCGGATAAAGAGGTCTTCTTGTAGTGGTGGTCAGAATGTGGATCATTTTACTGTTCTGCAATAGCAGCTAGTGCACGAAGAGCTTTTTTTGCGCGGTATATATTGATAGCACTGTGAGATGTTTTCAAGAGATTTCTGTGACAACTAACTAGAATTGAGTTTGTGTTATTTGCTGTGTCTCAACAAGGATGCTGTTTTGTGTCAAGCTAGCCATGAGGGCATAACTAGTTATAATAGACTAGAAACTACATGTTAATGAGTCAACACTAGAGGGTGCTGTTGTACCGAATATACACAATTTGTTCCATTAAATAAATTATTTCTGTGTCCTGACTGTCGATCCACCTGTGTATTTATTTGGGGCTGTAAGCCGCCACCTCAGCTGAGATCATGCATGGGACAAATTAACTGTGTCATCAAGGCCAATATCTCCTGCCCCAACCATGATTGACTAAGTACAGTACCAGTCAAACGTTTGGACACGCCCATTTTCTACATTGTAGAATAATAGTGAAGACATCAAAACTATGAAATAACACATATGGAATAATGTAGTAACCAAAAAAGTGTTAAACAAATCAAAATATATTTTATATTTGCATTTCTTCAAAGTACCCACCCGCCAGGTCGCTGTTGTAAATGAGAACTTGTTCTCAAATAGTCTACCTGGTTAAATAAAGGTGAAATAAAACATATTTTTTAAAAAAATGTTTATTACCTTGACGACAGCTTTGCACATTCTTGGCATTCTCTCAACCAGCTTCATGAGGTATTTAACAGGTGTGTTCAATTAACAGGTGTGCCTTGTTAAAAGTTAATTTGTGGAATTTCTGTCCTTCGTAATGTGCTTGAGCCAATCAGTTGTGCTGTGACAAGGTAGTGGTGGTATACAGAAGATAGCCCTGTTTGGTACAATACCAAGTCCATATTATGGCAAGAACAGCTCAAATAAGCAAATAGGAACGACAGTCCATCATTACTTTAAGACATGAAGGTCAGTCAATCTGGAAAATGTAAGAACTTTGAAAGTTCAGCTGCAAAAACCATCAAGAGCTATGATGAAACTGTCTCTCACGAGGACCGCTACAGGAAAGGAAGACCCAGAGTTCCCTCTACTGTAGAGGTTAAGGTCATTAGTTACAGTAACTGCACCTCAGATTGCAACCCAAATAAATGCTTCACAGACTTCAAGTAAGAAACACATCTCAACATCAACTGTTCAGAGGAGACTGTGTGAATCAGGCCTTCATGGAAGAATTGCTGCAAAGAAACCACTACTAAAGGACACCAATAAGAAGAAGAGACTTGCTTGGGCCAGGAAATATGAGCAATGGACATTAGACCTTGGAAATCTGTCATTTGGTCTGATGAGTCCAAATGTGAGATTTTTGGTTCCAACCGCTGTGTCTTTCTGAGATGCAGAGAAGGTGAACGGATGATCTCCGCATGTGTGGTTCCCACTGTGAAGTGTGAAGGTGTGACGGGTGGGGGTGCTTTGGCTGATGACACTGTCAGTGATGTATTTAGAATTCATGGCACACTTAACCGGCATGGCTACCTCAGCATTCTGCAGCGATACGCCATCCCATCTGGTTTTCACTTATTGGGACTATCATTTTATTTTATTTTTCAGTAGGGCAATAGCCCAACACATCTCCAGGCTGTGTAAGGGCTATTTGAACAAGAAGGAGAGTGATGGATTGCTGCATCAGATGACCTGGCCTCCACAATCACCCGATCTCAATGGAGTTTAATTAGGAACTCCTTAGGAACTCCTTCAAGACTGTTGGACAAGCATTCCAGGTGAAGCTGGTTGAGAGAATACCAAGAATGTGCCAAGCTGTCATCAAGGAAAGGGTGACTACTTTGAAGAATCTAAAATATATGTTGATTTGTTTTACACTTTCTTTTGGTTACTACATGATTTCATATGTGTTTTTTCATAGTGTTGATGTCTTCACTATTATTCTACAATGTAGAAAATAGTAAAAATCCTTGAATGAGTAGGTGTGTCCAAACTTTTGACTGGTACTGTATGTCATCAAGGCCAATATCTTTCGTCCCAATCTCATAACTATGCACAGTGCATTCGGAAAGTATTCAGACCCCTTGACTTTTTCCAAATTTTGTTACGTTACAGCCTTATTCTAAAATGTATTCATAATTTTTTTTTTTTCTATCGTCAATCTACACACAATACCCCATAATGACAAAGCAAAAACTAGTTTGTAGAAATACCCATTTAAATAAGTATTCAGACCCTTTACTCAGTACTTTGTTGAAACACCTTTGGCAGCGATTATAGCCTTTTTGGGTATGACGCTACAAGCTTGGCATACACATTCAGAGACTTGTCCCGAAGCAACTCCTGCGTTGTCTTGTCTGTTTGCTTTGGGTCGTTGTCCTGTTGGAAGGTGAACTTTCGCCCCAGTCTGAGATCCTGAGCTTTCTGGAGCAGGTTTTCATAAAGGATCTCTCTGTACTTTGCTCCGTTCATCTTTCCTTGGATCCTGACTAGTCTCCCAGTCCCTGCCGCTGAAAAGCATCCCCACAGCATGATGCTGCCACCACCATGCTTCACAGTAGGAATGGTGCCAGGTTTCCTCCAGACATGACACTTGGCATTCAGGCCAAAGTGTTCAATCTTGTTTCTCATGGTCTGAGAGTCCTTTAGGTGCCTTTTGGCAAACTCCAAGCGGGCTGCGATGTGCCTTTTACTGAGGAGTGGCCACTCTACATAGATGCTTGTCCTTCTGAAAGGTTCTCTCATCTCCACAGAGGAACTCTGGAGCACTTTCAGGGTGACCATCATTTTTTTTGGTCACCTCCCTGACCAAGGCCTTTCTCCCCCAATTGCTCCATTTGGCCGGGCGACCAGCTCTAGATGGAGGCCACTGTGTTCTTGGGGACCTTCAATGCTGCAGAAATGTTTTGGTACCCTTCCCCAGATCTGTGCCTCGACACAATCCTGTCTCTGAGCTCTACGGACAATTCCTTCGACCACAAGGCTTGGTTTTTGCTCTGACATGCACTGCCAACTGTGGGACCTTATATAGACAGGTGTGTGACTTTCCAAATCATGTCCAACCAATTGAATTTACCACAGGTGGACTCCAGTCAAGTTGTAAAAACATCTCAAGGATGATCAGTGGAAACAGGATGAACCTGAGCTCAATTTCAAGTCTCATAGCAAAGGGTCTGAATACTTATGTAAATAAAATATATATATATATTTTTTATATAGAAATGTGAGAACATTTCTAAAAACCTGTTTTTGCAGTGTCATTATGGGTTGTTGTGTGTAGATTGATGATGAAAATGTCAATTTTGATGAAAAAATCAATTTTATAATAAACCTTTAATGTAGCAAAATGTGGAAAAAGTCAAGGGGTATGAATACTTTCCGAATGCACTTTACAGTATGTCATCATGGCCAATATCTCCCATCCCAACCTCATGATTAACTATGTCATCATGGCCAATATCTCCCATCCCAACCTCATGATTAACTATATCATCATGGCCAATATCTCCCATCCCAACCTCATGATTTAACTATGTCATCATGGCCAATATCTCCCATCCCAACCTCATGATTAACTATATCATCATGGCCAATATCTCCCATCCCAACCTCATGATTAACTATGTCATCATGGCCAATATCTCCCATCCCAACCTCATGATTAACTATGTCATCAAGGCCAATATATCCCATCCCAACCTCATGATTAACTATGTCATCATGGCCAATATCTCCCATCCCAACCTCATGATTAACTATGTCATCAAGGCCAATATCTCACATCCCAACCTCATGATTAACTATGTCATCAAGGCCAATATCTCCCATCCCAACCTCATGATTAACTATGTCATCAAGGCCAATATCTCCCATCCCAACCTCATGATTAACTATGTCATCAAGGCCAATATCTCCCATCCCAACCTCGTGATTTTGTGTGGTTCTCCTCTCATGCAACAGGCCAGATCTCTGTCCCTTTGGACATTTCTTTCATGCTTGTTTTCATTTTGTGGTCATCTGGTATCAGAGCACGTTATGGAACGGGTCAACACAAGGCGGACAAAATGTTTATTATTTTCATGTACAACCTCTTTCTGGGCTTAGTTGTAGTCAATTAGCAGTGTGCAAATTATTTCAATTATGTTCCGACCATCCGCTCTGACCCGAAATGGTCCCGCTGCTGAATCTAGTTGCCTACCCCTGTCATATAAGATCAACTATGATTTGCTTTCATACACAAATGGCATCTTCTTCCACACAGGGGTTCACCCAATGACGATTTAATGGGCAGGCTAGGCAGCCAGGCTAAAGTCTAGGAACACAGTAACGTGTTTTGTCATTCTACATCAAGCTTTGTTCTTGGTACAATGTTTTTCCCTTGCACAGCAGTTTCATTTGTTTTTGGCAGCTGTTCTTTAAACACGTTGCTAGTGGTGATTTGAATACATTCCCAATTGAACCCGTCCCTTAATTAAGAAGACAAGCTCATAACTAATACCTCTGAAGTCATTCAAATAGCAGATGCTGACCCATAAATCCTCATTATTACTGCTGTTGATTAATAGATATATTTCAGGTCAGTATTTGTATTATTTTAATCTGTAGGCAGCCTGTTCTCTACACAACCGTGTCTGGTACAGTGTGGTTCATTTGGGATCTTTGGCATTCCCACCAAGGTCCATGACTATGTTTGGAATCTTTATTTCTCCCTCAAAAAGGACAAGTGGACCAATTATAACGTTTGTACTATGGGGGATAGTAGATTGACAGAAGCTAGTGTTTTTTCTGTTGGTTAGGCCTACTCGTCTGGTTGGCTGATGAAAGTACATGTGGACAGTTCTTCTAGCATCTTCAATATGAACGCAGTTGCGTCGCCGATGTGTCTGTCTGCACTTGTAGCTGAGATGCCTGTGAGAAGGATCTGATCACTTGATGCTGATTGGCTCATAAGAATCTCTCTGAGAGAGCCATCTGAGGGAGCACACTTTGTAGCACGCAGCCTGGTGAAGGGAATTATAATGATTATATTCAGGGGCACAATGGCCACTGGCCGCAAAAGGCAAGGATTTTTCTTTTAGGGGGCATTCCCACCACGCAAGGGGGAAGCCGCCGGGAGATTCAAGGCATTATCAAGTGCTTGTCAAATTGTGAATGAGAGACTGATGAAGTGTGTACAGCTTGCGCAAGAAACCAAGTGGAGCTCAAGCCTTTCATGTGACTGTTTTCAAATCCTCATTAGAGTCGTGTCATGCAGCCTTAAGAATGTATTAAAAGTATTTGTTAACCTCTCAACACAGCATGCACACTCCCTCAGAAATTGTTTGGCGAAAACATTCATCTTTGTTCAATTGTATTCTTCATACTATAAAATAATGCCACAGAATTCTAAGAGCATTTTGTCTGCTAAAGGAACCAGTGTAGCCCACAGCCATATGGCATAGCCAGATCAGGGCCTAACATAAGGACAACTCAGAGTCTGCTATTCTGTTCTTCTGAAATATCATGTTTCTTTAGACCTGTCTAAGATAAATCATGGATTTATTGTGAAGGTGTAGGCTATATTACATGGATTTATTGTGATGGTGTAGGCTATATTACATGGATTTATTGTGGTGGTGTAGGCTATATTACATGGATTTATTGTGAAGGTGTAGGCTATATTACATGGATTTATTGTGGTGGTGTAGGCTATATTACATGGATTTATTGTGATGGTGTAGGCTATATTACATGGATTTATTGTGATGGTGTAGGGTATATTACATGGATTTATTGTGATGGTGTAGGCTATATTATATGGATTTATTGTGATGGTGTAGGCTATATTACATGGATTTATTGTGATGGTGTAGGCTATATTATATGGATTTATTGTGATGGTGTAGGCTATATTACATGGATTTATTGTGATGGTGTAGGCTATATTACATGGATTTATTGTGATGGTGTAGGCTATATTATATGGATTTATTGTGATGGTGTAGGCTATATTACATGGATTTATTGTGATGGTGTAGGCTATATTACATGGATTTATTGTGGTGGTGTAGGCTATATTACATGGATTTATTGTGGTGGTGTAGGCTATATTACATGGATTTATTGTGGTGGGGTAGGCTATATTACATGGATTTATTGTGATGGTGTAGGCTATATTACATGGATTTATTGTGATGGTGTAGGCTATATTACATGGATTTATTGTGATGGTGTAGGCTATATTACATGGATTTATTGTGATGGTGTAGGCTATATTACATGGATTTATTGTGATGGTGTAGGCTATATTACATGGATTTATTGTGATGGTGTAGGCTATATTATATGGATTTATTGTGATGGTGTAGGCTATATTACATGGATTTATTGTGATGGTGTAGGCTATATTACATGGATTTATTGTGATGGTGTAGGCTATATTACATGGATTTATTGTGATGGTGTAGGCTATATTATATGGATTTATTGTGATGGTGTAGGCTATATTACATGGATTTATTGTGATGGTGTAGGCTATATTATATGGATTTATTGTGATGGTGTAGGCTATATTATATGGATTTATTGTGATGGTGTAGGCTATATTATATGGATTTATTGTGATGGTGTAGGCTATATTATATGGATTTATTGTGATGGTGTAGGCTATATTATATGGATTTATTGTGATGGTGTAGGCTATATTATATGGATTTATTGTGATGGTGTAGGCTATATTACATGGATTTATTGTGATGGTGTAGGCTATATTACAAGGATTTATTGTGATGGTGTAGGCTATATTATATGGATTTATTGTGATGGTGTAGGCTATATTATATGGATTTATTGTGATGGTGTAGGCTATATTATATGGATTTATTGTGATGGTGTAGGCTATATTACATGGATTTATTGTGATGGTGTAGGCTATATTATATGGATTTATTGTGATGGTGTAGGCTATATTACATGGATTTATTGTGATGGTGTAGGCTATATTACATGGATTTATTGTGGTGGTGTAGGCTATATTACATGGATTTATTGTGATGGTGTAGGCTATATTACATGGATTTATTGTGATGGTGTAGGCTATATTATATGGATTTATTGTGATGGTGTAGGCTATATTACATGGATTTATTGTGATGGTGTAGGGTATATTACATGGATTTATTGTGATGGTGTAGGCTATATTATATGGATTTATTGTGATGGTGTAGGCTATATTACATGGATTTATTGTGATGGTGTAGGCTATATTACATGGATTTATTGTGATGGTGTAGGCTATATTACATGGATTTATTGTGATGGTGTAGGCTATATTACATGGATTTATTGTGATGGTGTAGGCTATATTATATGGATTTATTGTGATGGTGTAGGCTATATTATATGGATTTATTGTGATGGTGTAGGCTATATTACATGGATTTATTGTGATGGTGTAGGCTATATTACATGGATTTATTGTGATGGTGTAGGCTATATTACATGGATTTATTGTGATGGTGTAGGCTATATTACATGGATTTATTGTGATGGTGTAGGCTATATTACATGGATTTATTGTGATGGTGTAGGCTATATTATATGGATTTATTGTGATGGTGTAGGCTATATTACATGGATTTATTGTGATGGTGTAGGCTATATTACATGGATTTATTGTGATGGTGTAGGCTATATTACATGGATTTATTGTGATGGTGTAGGCTATATTATATGGATTTATTGTGATGGTGTAGGCTATATTATATGGATTTATTGTGATGGTGTAGGCTATATTATATGGATTTATTGTGATGGTGTAGGCTATATTACATGGATTTATTGTGATGGTGTAGGCTATATTATATGGATTTATTGTGATGGTGTAGGCTATATTATATGGATTTATTGTGACGGTGTAGGCTATATTACATGGATTTATTGTGAAGGTGTAGGCTATATTATATGGATTTATTGTGATGGTGTAGGCTATATTATATGGATTTATTGTGATGGTGTAGGCTATATTACATGGATTTATTGTGAAGGTGTAGGCTATATTATATGGATTTATTGTGATGGTGTAGGCTATATTACATGGATTTATTGTGATGGTGTAGGCTATATTACATGGATTTATTGTGATGGTGTAGGCTATATTATATGGATTTATTGTGATGGTGTAGGCTATATTACATGGATTTATTGTGATGGTGTAGGCTATATTACATGGATTTATTGTGATGGTGTAGGCTATATTATATGGATTTATTGTGATGGTGTAGGCTATATTACATGGATTTATTGTGATGGTGTAGGCTATATTATATGGATTTATTGTGATGATGTAGGCTATATTACATGGATTTATTGTGATGGTGTAGGCTATATTATATGGATTTATTGTGATGGTGTAGGCTATATTACATGGATTTATTGTGATGGTGTAGGCTATATTACATGGATTTATTGTGATGGTGTAGGCTATATTATATGGATTTATTGTGATGGTGTAGGCTATATTATATGGATTTATTGTGATGGTGTAGGCTATATTAAATGGATTTATTGTGATGGTGTAGGCTATATTATATGGATTTATTGTGATGGTGTAGGCTATATTATATGGATTTGTTGTGATGGTGTAGGCTATATTACATGGATTTATTGTGATGGTGTAGGCTATATTACATGGATTTATTGTGATGGTGTAGGCTATATTACATGGATTTATTGTGATGGTGTAGGCTATATTACATGGATTTATTGTGATGGTGTAGGCTATATTACATGGATTTATTGTGATGGTGTAGGCTATATTATATGGATTTATTGTGATGGTGTAGGCTATATTATATGGATTTATTGTGAAGGTGTAGGCTATATTACATGGATTTATTGTGATGGTGTAGGCTATATTACATGGATTTATTGTGATGGTGTAGGCTATATTATATGGATTTATTGTGATGGTGTAGGCTATATTATATGGATTTATTGTGATGGTGTAGGCTATATTACATGGATTTATTGTGATGGTGTAGGCTATATTACATGGATTTATTGTGATGGTGTAGGCTATATTACATGGATTTATTGTGATGGTGTAGGCTATATTACATGGATTTATTGTGATGGTGTAGGCTATATTACATGGATTTATTGTGATGGTGTAGGCTATATTACATGGATTTATTGTGGTGGTGTAGGCTATATTACATGGATTTATTGTGATGGTGTAGGCTATATTATATGGATTTATTGTGATGGTGTAGGCTATATTACATGGATTTATTGTGATGGTGTAGGCTATATTATATGGATTTATTGTGATGGTGTAGGCTATATTACATGGATTTATTGTGATGGTGTAGGCTATATTATATGGATTTATTGTGATGGTGTAGGCTATATTACATGGATTTATTGTGATGGTGTAGGCTATATTATATGGATTTATTGTGATGGTGTAGGCTATATTACATGGATTTATTGTGATGGTGTAGGCTATATTACATGGATTTATTGTGATGGTGTAGGCTATATTACATGGATTTATTGTGGTGGTGTAGGCTATATTACATGGATTTATTGTGGTGGTGTAGGCTATATTACATGGATTTATTGTGATGGTGTAGGCTATATTACATGGATTTATTGTGATGGTGTAGGCTATATTACATGGATTTATTGTGATGGTGTAGGCTATATTACATGGATTTATTGTGGTGGTGTAGGCTATATTACATGGATTTATTGTGATGGTGTAGGCTATATTATATGGATTTATTGTGATGGTGTAGGCTATATTACATGGATTTATTGTGGTGGTGTAGGCTATATTATATGGATTTATTGTGATGGTGTAGGCTATATTACATGGATTTATTGTGATGGTGTAGGCTATATTATATGGATTTATTGTGGTGGTGTAGGCTATATTACATGGATTTATTGTGATGGTGTAGGCTATATTACATGGATTTATTGTGATGGTGTAGGCTATATTACATGGATTTATTGTGGTGGTGTAGGCTATATTACATGGATTTATTGTGGTGGTGTAGGCTATATTACATGGATTTATTGTGGTGGTGTAGGCTATATTATATGGATTTATTGTGATGGTGTAGGCTATATTACATGGATTTATTGTGATGGTGTAGGCTATATTATATGGATTTATTGTGATGGTGTAGGCTATATTACATGGATTTATTGTGATGGTGTAGGCTATATTACATGGATTTATTGTGGTGGTGTAGGCTATATTACATGGATTTATTGTGGTGGTGTAGGCTATATTATATGGATTTATTGTGATGGTGTAGGCTATATTACATGGATTTATTGTGATGGTGTAGGCTATATTACATGGATTTATTGTGAAGGTGTAGGCTATATTACATGGATTTATTGTGATGGTGTAGGCTATATTACATGGATTTATTGTGAAGGTGTAGGCTATATTACATGGATTTATTGTGATGGTGTAGGCTATATTACATGGATTTATTGTGGTGGTGTAGGCTATATTACATGGATTTATTGTGGTGGTGTAGGCTATATTACATGGATTTATTGTGGTGGTGTAGGCTATATTATATGGATTTATTAGACTTTTTAAAGTGTAGATGTTCCTAAAGGTTGGCGTCAGAGACTTGTAGTGTGTGGAAGACCAGGAGACGCTAAATGTGTTTATGTTAATTCACGGTCAATTAGACCGGACGTTATTTGCTTGACAGTCATTGGTTGACAGAATGTAATGACCGCCACAGCTCTAGTATAACGTCACATTTCTAGTCACTGGTTGACAGAATTTAATGACCACCACAGCTCTAGTATAACGTCACATTTCTAGTCACTGGTTGACAGAATGTAATGACCACCACAGCTCTAGTATAACGTCACATTTCTAGTCACTGCAGGTGGCAGTAGTACACCTCTCTGTTGGTACATGTATCATCCTATAGGATCAAGTCCTGCAAGCTAAGTTGTGGGTAACATAGTGTCATGGCACATTGCTGTGAGTTATCATGGTGTGGTGCCAATGCAGAGCAGTAGAGCCTTGATGGCACATTGCTGTGAGTTATCATGGTCTTGTGCCCATGCAGAGCAGTAGAGTCTTGATGGCACATTGCTGTGAGTTATCATGATCTGGTGCCCATGCACAGCAGTAGAGTCTCATGGCACATTGCTGTGAGTTATCATGGTCTGGTGCCCATGCAGAGCAGTAGAGTCTTGATGGCACATTGCTGTGAGTTATCATGGTCTGGTGCCCATGCAGAGCAGTAGAGTCTTGATGGCACATTGCTGTGAGTTATCATGGTCTGGTGCCCATGCAGAGCAGTAGAGTCTTGGTGGCACATTGCTGTGAGTTATCATGGTCTGGTGCCCATGCAGAGCAGTAGAGTCTCATGGCACATTGCTGTGAGTTATCATGGTCTGGTGCCCATGCAGAGCAGTAGAGTCTTGATGGCACATTGCTGTGAGTTATCATGGTCTGGTGCCCATGCAGAGCAGTAGAGTCTTGATGGCACATTGCTGTGAGTTATCATGGTCTGGTGCCCATGCAGAGCAGTAGAGTCTTGGTGGCACATTGCTGTGAGTTATCATGGTCTGGTGCCCATGCAGAGCAGTAGAGTATTGATGGCACATTGCTGTGAGTTATCATGGTCTTGTGCCCATGCAGAGCAGTAGAGTCTTGGTGGCACATTGCTGTGAGTTATCATGGTCTGGTGCCCATGCAGAGCAGTAGAGTCTCATGGCACATTGATGTGAGTTATCATGGTCTTGTGCCCATGCAGAGCAGTAGAGTCTTGGTGGCACATTGCTGTGAGTTATCATGGTCTGGTGCCCATGCAGAGCAGTAGAGACTCATGGCACATTGCTGTGAGTTATCATGGTCTGGTGCCCATGCAGAGCAGTAGAGTCTCATGGCACATTGCTGTGAGTTATCATGGTCTGGTGCCCATGCAGAGCAGTAGAGTCTCATGGCACATTGCTGTGAGTTATCATGGTCTGGTGCCCATGCAGAGCAGTCGAGTCTTGATGGCACATTGCTGTGAGTTATCATGGTCTGGTGCCCATGCAGAGCAGTAGAGTCTTGATGGCACATTGCTGTGAGTTATCATGGTCTGGTGCCCATGCAGAGCAGTAGAATCTTGATGGCACATTGCTGTGAGTTATCATGGTCTGGTGCCCATGCAGAGCAGTAGAGTCTTGATGGCACATTGCTGTGAGTTATCATGGTCTGGTGCCCATGCAGAGCAGTAGAGTCTTGATGGCACATTGCTGTGAGTTATCATGGTCTGGTGCCCATGCAGAGCAGTAGAGTCTTGATGGCACATTGCTGTGAGTTATCATGGTCTGGTGCCCATGCAGAGCAGTAGAGTCTTGGTGGCACATTGCTGTGAGTTATCATGGTCTGGTGCCCATGCAGAGCAGTAGAGTCTTGGTGGCACATTGCTGTGAGTTATCATGGTCTGGTGCCCATGCAGAGCAGTAGAGTCTTGATGAGCCGGCCATGTCAAAAAGCCAACTGAGCAGCATATGATGGTGCCTGTACTGTCATTCCCCTGGTTTTGTTCCTGGTTCTGGTCCTGGTTCTTGTCTGGTCCTGGTCTCTCCCCAGTTTTGGTCCTGTTCCTGGTCTGGTTCTGGTTCTGGTCCTTGTTCAGTCCTTGATTCTTGTCTGGTCCGGGTTCTGGTCCTGGTTTTGTCCCTGGTTCTGGTCCTGGTTCTGATTTTGGTCCTGGTCCGTGAATAGGTTGCATTTGGGATGCAGTTTTACACACTCCGACCATTCCAAGCCAGACTATTTATGCTACAGTATCTGCACCTGTACTATATGATGGATGAAAGCCAAGGATTTGAAGTGCTTGGTAATGCAATCAAATAAGATAGAGATGTTGTGTGGTGGTGGAGGACTGTATAATATCTCCAGACAGTCTGTCCCTGTATAGAGGTGTGGTGGTGGAGGACTGTATAATATCTCTAGACAGTCTGTCCCTGTATAGAGGTGTGGTGGTGGAGGACTGTATAATATCTCCAGACAGTCTGTCCCTGTATAGAGGTGTGGTGGTGGAGGACTGTATAATATCTCCAGACAGTCTGTCCCTGTATAGAGGTGTGGTGGTGGAGGACTGTATAATATCTCTAGACAGTCTGTCCCTGTATAGAGGTGTGGTGGTGGAGGACTGTATAATATCTCCAGACAGTCTGTCCCTGTATAGAGGTGTGGTGGTGGAGGACTGTAGAATATCTCTAGACAGTCTGTCCCTGTATGGAGGTGTGGTGGTGGAGGACTGTATAATATCTCCAGACAGTCTGTCCCTGTATAGAGGTGTGGTGGTGGAGGACTGTATAATATCTCTAGACAGTCTGTCCCTGTATAGAGGTGTGGTGGTGGAGGACTGTATAATATCTCCAGACAGTCTGTCCCTGTATAGAGGTGTGGTGGTGGAGGACTGTATAATATCTCCAGACAGTCTGTCCCTGTATGGAGGTGTGGTGGTGGTGGAGGACTGTATAATATCTCTAGACAGTCTGTCCCTGTATGGAGGTGTGGTGGTGGAGGACTGTATAATATCTCCAGACAGTCTGTCCCTGTATGGAGGTGTGGTGGTGGAGGACAGTATAATATCTCCAGACAGTCTGTCCCTGTATAGAGGTGTGGTGGTGGTGGAGGACTGTAGAATATCTCCAGACAGTCTGTCCCTGTATGGAGGTGTGGTGGTGGAGGACTGTATAATATCTCTAGACAATCTGTCCCTGTATGGAGGTGTGGTGGTGGAGGACTGTATAATATCTCCAGACAGTCTGTCCCTGTATGGAGGTGTGGTGGTGGAGGACTGTATAATATCTCCAGACAGTCTGTCCCTGTATAGAGGTGTGGTGGTGGAGGACTGTATAATATCTCCAGACAGTCTGTCCCTGTATAGAGGTGTGGTGGTGGAGGACTGTAGAATATCTCCAGACAGTCTGTCCCTGTATAGAGGTGTGGTGGAGGAGGACTGTAGAATATCTCTAGACAGTCTGTGGTGGAGCTGCATGCTGGTGATGGATTGCTTCCTCTGGGCCAGACAGTGGTAGGCAGGGAAGCCTTTTGTGTGTGATCGTGTGGAACTGACAGATAGCTCCATTACCAAGCTCTGTTCAGAGCATCAATCCAAAGAAAGGGGGAGAAATATGACTGAAATATGATGCTTTCGCCTGCTGTAAATGTTGCAAGGAATTGGGACCAAGTGGGGTTACGGCAGGGGAGGACTGGCCATTTGGCATTTCGGGCAAATGCCAGCTGGGCTGGTCCATTTTTATTCCAGTGGGTTCTCATTATCTGGCTAGTAATGGGTCCTCAAGGGAGAAAATAGGCGTTAGAAATGCCAAGGCCAATTTCTGGTCCCAGATCGCCCCTGGGTTACGGGGGCGTGGAGCCCTGTTAGGGCACTTACCCAGAGGTATGTTAGGGCCCTTACCCAGGGGTATGTTAGGGCCCTTACCCAGAGGTATGTTAGGGCCCTTATCCAGAGGTATGTTCGGGCCCTTACCCAGAGGTATGTTAGGGCCCTTACCCAGAGGTATGTTAGGGCCCTTACCCAGAGGTATGTTAGGGCCCTTACCCAGAGGTATGTTAGGGCCCTTATCCAGAGGTATGTTCGGGCCCTTACCCAGAGGTATGTTCGGGCCCTTACCCAGAGGTATGTTAGGGCCCTTACCCAGGGGTATGTTAGGGCCCTTACCCAGAGGTATGTTAGGGCCCTTACCCAGAGGTATGTTAGGGCCCTTACCCAGGGTAGCAGCAGTGTGTTTGGGGGGAAACAAGAGGCGGCAAATAATGGATGGAGACAATTTATCCATTTACTTATTCTGGGTGAAGATTCATTAACATTTGTTTGACCCTGTTTTCTTACATCGATGCACTGAACTGATTTTAAATGAGCAGTTGATTAAAGATAATTGCCATTTTAACCCCAAAAATGTAAATGAACTAAAATCTGTACTAAGTTTCAGAATTTCCAAATTGTCTTATTCATCGATGTGGCAGTAATTATAAATCATGCATGTGATGTGGTCTGAATACATGTTGTCATGGTGATTTAGGCATAATTGAGTGTAAAATGCATTCTGTTTGTCTACATTTCTTCCCAAACAACTCATAATAACTAGAAAGGTTTTCAGACAGTTTCTGTACAGTCCAGTGTGTGCTGAGAGGCATCTTACAAACATGACTACTGGTATAAGGGGTCATGCAGCACACAGGACTCCAGTCCACTGTTTGCAGAGCAAAGAAAGCAATCTCCATTTAAGCACTGCTTTAAATGGACCCGACCCAGAGTCAGAGTGATGATTCATATGGACCCGACCCAGAGTCAGAGTGATGCTTCAAATGGACCCGACCCAGAGTCAGAGTGAAGCTTCAAATGGACGTGACTCGGAGTCAGAGCAATGCTTCAAATGGACTTGACCCGGAATCAGAGTGATGATTCAAATGGACCTGACCCAGAGTCAGAGTGATGATTCAAATGGACCTGACCCAGAGTCAGAGTGATGATTCAAATGGACGTGATGCACTCAAATGGACCTGACCTGGAGTCAGATTGATGATTCAAATGGATGTGACCCGGAGTCAGAGTGATGATTCAAATGGACCCGACCCAGAGTCAGAGTGATGATTCAAATGGACCCGACCCAGAGTCAGAGTGATGCTTCAAATGGACCTGACCCAGAGTCAGAGTGAAGCTTCAAATGGACGTGACTCGGAGTCAGAGCAATGCTTCAAATGGACTTGACCCGGAATCAGAGTGATGATTCAAATGGACCTGACCCAGAGTCAGAGTGATGATTCAAATGGACCTGACCCAGAGTCAGAGTGATGATTAAAATGGACGTGATGCACTCAAATGGACCTGACCTGGAGTCAGAGTGATGATTAAAATGGATGTGATCCGGAGTCAGAGTGATGATTCAAATGGATGTGACCCGGAGTCAGAGTGATGATTCAAATGGATGTGACCCGGAGTCAGAGTGATGATTCAAATGGATGTGACCCGGAGTCAGAGTGATGATTCAAATGGATGTGACCTGGAGTCAGAGTGATGATTCAAATGGACGTGACCCGGAGTCAGAGTGATGATTCAAATGGATGTGACCTGGAGTCAGAGTGATGATTCAAATGGATGTGACCTGGAGTCAGAGTGATGATTCAAATGGATGTGACCCGGAGTCAGAGTGATGATTCAAATGGATGTGACCTGGAGTCAGAGTGATGATTCAAATGGATGTGACCTGGAGTCAGAGTGATGATTCAAATGGATGTGACCCGGAGTCAGAGTGATGATTCAAATGGATGTGACCCGGAGTCAGAGTGATGATTCAAATGGATGTGACCTGGAGTCAGAGTGATGATTCAAATGGATGTGACCTGGAGTCAGAGTGATGATTCAAATGGACGTGACCTGGAATCAGAGCATTGCATTTAAATGGAGTCAGAGCATCAGAGCGACGCAAGCAGGGACTCCAAGCGGAGGAAAAAAGGTCTGTGTTTAACTTGTCTCCTCCTGAAACAAACCCTTCTGTTTGACTTCATCACCAAGACAAGGAAACAGGCCAGCATTCAGGAAGCTCTTTCTTAACATGCTGGACCTCACTGTAAATGTGGTCAGACCTCACTGTAAATGTGGTCAGTCCTCACTGTAAATGTGGCCAGATCTCACTGTAAATGTGGTCAGTCCTCACTGTAAATGTGGCCAGATCTCACTGTAAATGTGGCCAGATCTCACTGTAAATGTGGTCAGTCCTCACTGTAAATGTGGCCAGATCTCACTGTAAATGTGGTCAGTCCTCACTGTAAATGTGGTCCGTCCTCACTGTAAATGTGGCCAGATCTCACTGTAAATGTGGCCAGTCCTCACTGTAAATGTGGCCAGTCCTCACTGTAAATGTGGCCAGTCCTCACTGTAAATGTGGCCAGATCGCACTGTAAATTTGGCCAGATCTCACTGTAAATGTGGCCAGTCCTCACTGTAAATGTGGCCAGATCTCACTGTAAATGTGGCCAGACCTCACTGTAAATGTGGCCAGATCTCACTGTAAATGTGGCCAGATCTCACTGTAAATGTGGCCAGTCCTCACTGTAAATGTGGCCAGATCTCACTGTAAATGTGGCCAGACCTCACTGTAAATGTGGCCAGTCCTCACTGTAAATGTGGCCAGATCTCATTGTAAATGTGGCCAGACCTCACTGTAAATGTGGCCAGATATCACTGTAAATGTGGCCAGTCCTCACTGTAAATGTGGCCAGTCTTCACTGTAAATGTGGCCAGTCCTCACTGTAAATGTGGCCAGATCTCACTGTAAATGTGGCCAGATCTCACTGTAAATGTGGCCAGATATCACTGTAAATGTGGCCAGTCCTCACTGTATATGTGGCCAGTCCTCACTGTAAATGTGGCCAGTCCTCACTGTATATGTGGTCAGTCCTCACTGTAAATGTGGCCAGTCCTCACTGTATATGTGGCCAGTCCTCACTGTAAATGTGGCCAGTCCTCACTGTATATGTGGCCAGTCCTCACTGTAAATGTGGCCAGTCCTCACTGTATATGTGGTCAGTCCTCACTGTAAATGTGGTCAGACAAGAATGTGACTCCCACTGCTAGGGATTCACAGCCAGAGGCAGCAGAAGCTCCAGCATAGGGAGAGTGCATGGTAAAACAACAGGTACATTACCAAGGACCAGAACACAACACAGTGGATATAGGGTCAGAACACAACACAGTGGATATGGGGTCAGAACACAACACAGTGGATATGGGGTCAGAACACAACACAGTGGATATAGGGTCAGAACACAACACAGTGGATATAGGGTGAGAACACAACACAGTGGATATGGGGTCAGAACACAACACAGTGGATATAGGGTCAGAACACAACACAGTGGATATGGGGTCAGAACACAACACAGTGGATATGGGGTCAGAACACAACACAGTGGATATGGGGTCAGACCACAACACAGTGGATATGGGGTCAGAACACAACACAGTGGATATAGGGTCAGAACACAACACAGTGGATATGGGGTCAGAACACAACACAGTGGATATAGGGTCAGAACACAACACAGTGGATATAGGGTCAGAACACAACACAGTGGATATGGGGTCAGAACACAACACAGTGGATATGGGGTCAGAACACAACACAGTGGATATAGGGTCAGAACACAACACAGTGGATATGGGGTCAGAACACAACACAGTGGATATGGGGTCAGAACACAACACAGTGGATGTAGGGTCAGAACACAACACAGTGGATATGGGGTCAGAACACAACACAGTGGATATAGGGTCAGAACACAACACAGTGGATATGGGGTCAGACCACAACACAGTGGATATGGGGTCAGAACACAACACAGTGGATATGGGGTCAGAACACAACACAGTGGATATAGGGTCAGACCACAACACAGTGGATATAGGGTCAGAACACAACACAGTGGATATGGGGTCAGAACACAACACAGTGGATATGGGGTCAGAACACAACACAGTGGATATAGGGTCAGAACACAACACAGTGGATATGGGGTGAGAACACAACACAGTGGATATGGGGTCAGAACACAACACAGTGGATATAGGGTGAGAACACAACACAGTGGATATGGGGTCAGAACACAACACAGTGGATATAGGGTCAGAACACAACACAGTGGATATGGGATCAGAACACAACACAGTGGATATGGGGTGAGAACACAACACAGTGGATATAGGGTCAGAACACAACACAGTGGATATAGGGTCAGAACACAACACAGTGGATATGGGGTCAGAACACAACACAGTGGATATAGGGTCAGAACACAACACAGTGGATATGGGGTCAGAACACAACACAGTGGATATAGGGTCAGAACACAACACAGTGGATATGGGGTGAGAACACAACACAGTGGATGTAGGGTCAGAACACAACACAGTGGATATGGGGTCAGAACACAACACAGTGGATATAGGGTCAGAACACAACACAGTGGATATAGGGTGAGAACACAACACAGTGGATGTAGGGTCAGAACACAACACAGTGGATATGGGGTGAGAACACAACACAGTGGATGTAGGGTCAGAACACAACACAGTGGATATAGGGTCAGAACACAACACAGTGGATATGGGGTCAGAACACAACACAGTGGATATAGGGTCAGAACACAACACAGTGGATATGGGGTCAGACCACAACACAGTGGATATGGGGTCAGAACACAACACAGTGGATATAGGGTCAGAACACAACACAGTGGATATGGGGTCAGAACACAACACAGTGGATATGGGGTCAGAACACAACACAGTGGATATGGGGTCAGAACACAACACAGTGGATATAGGGTCAGAACACAACACAGTGGATATGGGGTCAGAACACAACACAGTGGATATAGGGTCAGAACACAACACAGTGGATATGGGGTCAGAACACAACACAGTGGATATAGGGTCAGAACACAACACAGTGGATATAGGGTCAGAACACAACACAGTGGATATGGGGTCAGAACACAACACAGTGGATATGGGGTCAGAACACAACACAGTGGATATGGGGTCAGAACACAACACAGTGGATGTAGGGTCAGAACACAACACAGTGGATATAGGGTCAGAACACAACACAGTGGATATGGGATTGCATAAATAACTATTAGAACCTCTACGCTGAATGTTTACAGTGCAGAGGAAGGAGGGGAGCACTTCATCAGAGAATCTGAAACAGAGACAAGTCATTGACCTGTTCAACCTCCAGTAGTCAATACAATTCAGTACACGTGTTACATACACCTCTTTGTAAAATGACATTAATTACCTTTAAATTCTATATTCAGCCCATTGTATAAGGATGAGGATGAGAGGTATTATAAACCTGGTAGTTTGGGTCCTGGATGCTGATTGGCTAAAACAGCCATTCAGCTGTGTGTACATCAGACAATATACTGCTGTTATGACGCAGAAATACTTGTTTAATGTTCTACTTATGTTGGTGACCAGTTTATAATAGCAATGAGGTACTTTGGGGGCTTGTGGTATATGGTATATTCGCATCGTGCATAAGAACAGCCCTTTGGCCAATACACCACACCCCCTTGTGCCTTAATACAGACAGTGTAGGGTTAATACAGACAGTGTGTACAGTAACTATAACGTCATGCTCATTGACCTCATGATGTATCACTCAGTGTGGACTACCTCTCCAAGCTCTTTATTAGTCATGCTACCATGTTATTTAGGGGGGGAACAGCCGACTGACAGGACTACTGTATGTACTGTAGGTTGTTAGACGAATACAAGGGGTTTTACCTTCATTCTTGATTCACTATGTTTCTCTAACAGATGGTCAGCAGAGTGGAACTGGGATATGAAATAAGTTCATTCTAGAAATAGTGTCTGGGTTCTAGATGGCTTGTGTATATCTTATTATATCGGTCTTTATGAGGTCTTTTCACAAAGGTAGTCTGCTCCATGAATTATATTCTCAATAATCTTTGTGAAAACCTTTCTGACCTGAAGTTGAAAACACAGAAATATGCTTCTATTATTTAAACCATAAATAAACTGGTATTGAGATCATCAGTTTCTGTCGTGAAGGCAGATCTGATTTCTATATGAATGTGGAGGGTCTATGTCAGACTGAGAAAACATCTGTAAAATGACTTTGTAATGGAGGGTTGGGTTAGGGGGGAGGGGGGGGGGGGGGTGATGGGAGGATGGGCGAGTCCATCACTCAGATGGCATGGGACTGGCGACTGGTGATTTCTGACAGCATCTGAAATGAATATTTTCATGATGAATGGCAGAGGTTTATAAAGATGTTATCACATTGAGGAGAGAGAGAGAGAGAGAGGGTGCGGGGGAGAGAGAGGGGGAGAGGGAGAGGGAGAGGGAGAGCGGGGGAGAGAGGGAGATGGAGAAAACTCATTTAGAAGCTCATGTCCCAGGGAATCACAAGGAATCTTAATTTCCCATCCTACAGCGTTTTTAGGGGAACAGTTCAGTGCCCCATAAATATGATAAATATACAGTGTGCATAAACTGATCAAACAAAGGCATTAATGTACCTGCAATTGCAGTGTGCAAAGTGTCAGAAAACCCCATTGTTTTGATTAAAACTCCTGACTTTTAAAAGTCCTCAACATGTTAGCAGAAATCATCAAAGGCCTTCTTCATAAAGCTCTGCATCAAAGACATTCCTGCCATACTGCTGCTGTTATATAGCTGGCTGACAGGCTGGATGTCTGCATCTGTACAGCATGATTGGTTTTATGGAGGCTCAGACTCCTGTAGACAGAGAGGAAGGAGAGAGTGAGAGGGAGAGGAGAGAGCAGAGGGAGAGAGCGAGAGAGAGGAAGGAAGGAGAGAGTGAGAGAGAGGAGAGAGAGAGAGGAAAGAAGGAGAGAGAGAGAGCGAGAGAGGAAGGAGAGAGTGGAGGGAGAGAGCGAGAGAGAGGAAGGAGAGAGTGAGAGAGAGGAAGGAGAGAGAGTGAGAGAGAGTGGAGGGAGAGAGAGGAAGGAAGGAAGGAGAGAGTGAGAGAGAGAGGAAGGAAGGAAGGAGAGAGTGAGAGAGAGAGCGGAGAGATAGAGTGAAGTGACATTTCCTTTCCTCAGAGCCCAGTCCCTACCTGCTGCCAGGGAGATGTAATAGCTTTATCTCTGACTCTATGAATAGTTAAGTAGTTTGGGGATGGGAGTGCTGAGAATTATTTTGTCGATTATTGATTTATTGGGGGGTGCTTCAGCACCCTCAGTACTCCTACTTCCCTCTGCTATGTCTCCATGTCTCCATGTCTCTATGGCTCCATGTCTCCATGGCTCTATGGCTCTATGTCTCCATGTCTCTATGTCTCCATGTCTCCATGTCTCCATGTTTCTATGGCTCTATGTCTCCATGTCTCCGTGTCTCCGTGTCTCCGTGTCTCCATGTCTCTATGTCTCCATGTCTCCATGTCTCCATGTTTCTATGGCTCTATGTCTCCATGTCTCCGTGTCTCCGTGTCTCCATGTCTCCATGTCTCCATGTCTCTATGGCTCTATGGCTCTATGGCTCCATGTCTCCATGGCTCTATGTCTCCATGTCTCCATGTCTCCATGTCTCTATGTCTCTGTGTCTCCGTGTCTCCATGTCTCCGTGTCTCCGTGTCTCCGTGTCTCCGTGTCTCCATGTCTCCATGTCTCCATGTCTCCATGTCTCCATGTCTCCATGTCTCCATGTCTCCATGTCTCCATGTCTCTATGTCTCTATGTCTCCATGTCTCCATGTCTCTATGTCTCTATGTCTCTATGTCTCCATGTCTCCATGTCTCCATGTCTCCATGTCTCCATGTCTCCATGTCTCCATGTCTCCATGTCTCTATGTCTCTATGTCTCCATGTCTCTATGGCTCTATGGCTGCTGCTGTTGCCTGGTACAAATGTATGTATGTAGTGTTACTACACCCTTAGAAAAAAGGGTTCTGCGGCTGTCCCCATAGGAGAACACTTTTAGGCTCCTGTCACGCCCTGACCATAGAGAGCCTTTTATTCTCTATGTTGGTTAGGTCAGGGTGTGACTAAGGTGGGTTATCTAGGTTGTTTTATGTCTATGTTGGCCTGGTATGGTTCCCAATCAGAGGCAGCTGTGTATCGTTGTCTCTGATTGGGGATCATATTTAGGCAGCCATTTTTGTGGGATGTTGTTTTGAGTTAGTGCATGTAGCACCTCTTATGTTACAGGTTCGTTGCTGTTTCCTTTTTGTTTTGTAAGTTTCACAAGAAGTTTCACAAGAAAATAAAGATGTGGAACTCAGAGCTGCGCCTTGGTCCGTCTCTACACACAACCGTGACAGTTCCAGCCAGGTAGAACCCTTTTTTTCTACATGGAACCAAATGGGTTCTACCTGGAACCAAAAGGTGTTGTTCAAAGGGTTCTCCCATGGGGACAGCCGAATAACCCTTTTTTCCCTAGCTCTGAGATGAGACTTACAGCTCTGAGAGGAGACCTGTAACTCTGAGAGGAGACCTGTAACTCTGAGAGGAGACCTGTAGCTCTGAGAGGAGACCTGTAGCTCTGAGAGGACACCTGTAGCTCGGAGAGGAGACTTACAGCTCTGAGAGGAGACCTGTAGCTCTGAGAGGACACCTGTAGCTCTGAGAGGAGACTTACAGCTCTGAGAGGAGACCTGTAGCTCTGAGAGGACACCTGTAGCTCTGAGAGGAGACTTACAGCTCTGAGAGGACACCTGTAGCTCTGAGAGGAGACTTACAGCTCTGAGAGGAGACTTACAGCTCTGAGAGGAGACTTACAGCTCTGAGAGGAGACCTGTAGCTCTGAGAGGAGACTTACAGCTCTGAGAAGAGACTTACAGCTATGAGAGGAGACCTGTAGCTCTGAGAGGAGACCTGTAGCTCTGAGAGGAGACCTGTAGCTCTGAGAGGAGACATGTAGCTCTGAGAGGAGACCTGTAGCTCTGAGAGGAGACTTACAGTTCTGAGAGGAGACTTACAGCTATGAGAGGAGACCTGTAACTCTGAGACCACTTATGAGGATCAAAAGGACAGGATCCTGGTTGAACCCACCCCCTGGATCATTGCAGACAGACACAGGCCCCACTTCCTCCACTTCCCCCTGCCCCGACCTCCCAGTGTGCTAGGCTGGCTGGGTTGGAGGGAGGGAGGCTGTGTTGCATTGGAGGAGGCTGACATGCTGTATCCATGTACCGTCATCTGGGGGTGGTTTCCAGGCTGCTGCTCTGTGCTGGGCCATCCCATCCCGGTCGGGGCTGTGGAAGACATCCAGACTATGGTGGAGCAAAGGCATGCTGCAAAGAGAGAGAACAGCCCCAGTCCCAGAGTCTGTTACTTCTCCCTCTCATCTGACAGAGAGAACAATCCCAGAGTCTGTTACTTCTCCCTCTCATCTGACAGAGAGAACAGTCCCAGAGCCTGTTACTTCTCCCTCTCATCTGACAGAGAGAACAGTCCCAGAGCCTGTTACTTCTCCCTCTCATCTGACAGAGAGAACAGTCCCAGAGTCTGTTACTTCTCCCTCTCATCTGACAGAGAGAACAGTCCCAGAGTCTGTTACTTCTCCCTCTCATCTGACAGAGAGAACAGTCCCAGAGCCTGTTACTTCTCCCTCTCATCTGACAGAGAGAACAGTCCCAGAGCCTGTTACTTCTCCCTCTCATCTGACAGAGAGAACAGTCCCAGAGCCTGTTACTTCTCCCTCTCATCTGACAGAGAGAACAGTCCCAGAGTCTGTTACTTCTCCCTCTCATCTAACATAGAGAACAGTCCCAGAGCCTGTTACTTCTCCCTCTCATCTGACAGAGAGAACAGTCCCAGAGCCTGTTACTTCTCCCTCTCATCTGACAGAGAGAACAGTCTCAGAGCCTGTTACTTCTCCCTCTCATCTGACAGAGAGAACAGTCCCAGAGCCTGTTACTTCTCCCTCTCATCTGACAGAGAGAACAGTCCCAGAGCCTGTTACTTCTCCCTCTCATCTGACAGAGAGAACAGTCCCAGAGCATGTTACTTCTCCCTCTCATCTGACAGAGAGAACAGTCCCAGAGCCTGTTACTTCTCCCTCTCATCTGACAGAGAGAACAGTCCCAGAGTCTGTTACTTCTCCCTCTCATCTGACAGAGAGAACAGTCCCAGAGCCTGTTACTTCTCTCCCAGCACTAATGCTCACAGAATTCTTCTCATTTTCTCTCCTCTCTCCGTTCATGGTACAGTAGATCCACGGTGACTTTTAAAGTGAAGGAGACATTAGGAAAGTGATTAAAGGTCTACCATGTCTGACTTGATGTTAATTGTGACAAGCATCTGCCGAGAGACAGAGTACAATAAAACGCGGTGTTGTGCAACATGCTTCATGAAGTCAGCATGGAGCTCATCTGGGTTAAGCAGTAAATAACTGGGACATAGAACAGATTGGCTGGAAGCCATAAGATCATTAGGTCTGTGGTGTACAGTCTGACTGCATGGTTAACAGCAGACACATGGACCACGGCTCCTCTTGTTAACAACTTAAAGGGCTGTTCTGGAGGGCATTTTTTACTGTGACACTCATCTATGCCTCACAAATCATCCACACACACACATTCTGCTCCTAATGCCAAAGGCCCCAGTTTCGTGTGTGTGTGTGTGCGTGCGTGCGTGCGTGCGTGTGTGTGTGTGCGTGCGTGCGTGCGTGTGTCTGAGACTGTGGTGGGTCCGACCTTAGTCACAGTCGTAAAAACCCACATCCTCACTTCACACAACAGCCAGCCCTTACAGAGAATGGGAGTGAGTTCTGGGTTCTGGGTTCTGGGTTCTGGGCTCTAGGTTCTGGGTTCTGGGTTCTGGGTTCTGGGCTCTGGGTTCTGGGTTCTGAGTTCTGGGTTCTGGGCTCTGGGTTCTGGGCTCTGGGTTCTGGGTTCTGGGTTCTGGGCTCTGGGTTCTGGGTTCTGGGTTCTGGGCTCTGGGTTCTGGGTTCTGGGTTCTGGGCTCTGGGTTCTGGGTTCTGGGTTCTGGGCTCTGGGTTCTGGGCTCTGGGTTCTGGGTTCTGGGTTCTGGGTTCTGGCAGGATGAACTGTGTGCAGGATATATTTAGCTCATTACAGGTTGTTGTGTTGTTATTTAAAATCAGCATTTTTCTATATTAGATCAACAACATTTGTTGTGAACCTGAATTACAGTTCTTTAGTAATACAATTACATTGTAATGTAAACCGTGTATAGACATGCAAAACAAGTACAGTAACTGACGGTTGTGTCATGAAATGCTCCACAAGCATGCTGTCACATTGTGTTAATCTGACCCTAGTTATGACAGTATATCAGATTAACAATATGCTGTCACATTGTGTTAATCTGACCCTAGTTATGACAGTATATCAGATTAACAATATCCTGTCCTGTTGTGTTAATCTGACCCTAGTTATGACAGTATATCAGATTAACAACATCCTGTCACATTGTGTTTCTCTGACCCTAGTTATGACAGTATATCAAATTAACAATATGCTGTCACATTGTGTTAATCTGACCCTAGTTATGACAGTATATCAGATTAACAATATCCTGTCACATTGTGTTTCTCTGACCCTAGTTATGACAGTATATCAGATTAACAATATCCTGTCCTGTTGTGTTAATCTGACCCTAGTTATGACAGTATATCAGATTAACAACATCCTGTCACATTGTGTTTCTCTGACCCTAGTTATGACAGTATATCAGATTAACAATATGCTGTCACATTGTGTTAATCTGACCCTAGTTATGACAGTATATCAGGTTAACAATATCCTGTCCTGTTGTGTTAATCTGACCCTAGTTATGACAGTATATCAGATTAACAATATGCTGTCACATTGTGTTAATCTGACCCTAGTTATGACAGTATATCAGATTAACAATATGCTGTCACATTGTGTTAATCTGACCCTAGTTATGACAGTATATCAGATTAACAATAGCAGTATGGTCTGGTCTGTAATCTGTGTCATATTCTGACAGTGTTTAAATTACATTTTAATTAACATGCTCACTTGGTATAAGTGACAGATAAGATAATGATTCTATCCTGTGGATTGACTTGGGGAGATGCTAACGGCCCCACAAACAAATTTCATCCATAATTAAACTGACCCCCTTAAACTACGCATCAAGTAGGTAAACCCCCAATGTATTCCTCAACCCCCAATTCCCAATTATTCAAAATAAACAAGGACATTTTATATTCAATTAACAATGTGTGTGTTCATGCTAGAGGAACCGATGGATTGTGGTGTTTTAAGCATGGTAGTTCTGCAGACGTTTATTGTTGTAGCTTTAATCTTCTCCTCTGGCCTGTCTGTGTGATAGGAACAATACCAAGCTAATGTTGTGGCAGAGCTAAATCTCACATGCTATAGGCCCTGCTTCTGCTGCTGAGGCTTTAGGGAGAGGAGGAGAGGAGGAGGGAGGAGAGGGGGAAGGAAGAGCGAGGGAAGGAGAGGGGAAGGGAGGAGAGGAGGAGGGATTACAGAGGGAAGGAAGAGAGAGGGAAGGGGGAGGGAGGAGAGGGAGGGAGGAGAGAGAGAGGGAGGGAGGAGAGGAGGAGGGATTACAGAGGGAAGGAAGAGAGAGGGAAGGAGGAGAGGGGAAGGGAGGAGAGGGAGGGAGGAGAGAGGGAAGGAAGAGAGAGGGAAGGAGGAGAGAGGGAGGGAGGAGGGGGGAGGGAGAGGGGGAAGGAGAAGCGGAGGAGGGAGGCAAGGAGGAGAGATGGGAAGAGATGGGGAAGGAAGAGAGGGAGGGAGGAAAGGGGAAAGGAAGAGAGGGAGGGAGGAGAGGGGGAAGGAAGAGAGGAGGAGGAAGGGAAGAGGTAGGGAGGGAGGAGATAGGGAAGGAAGAGAGGGAGGAGAGGGGGATGGAGGAAAAGAGGAAGGGGAAGGAGGATGGAATAGAGGGGGAAGGAGGAGAGGGGGAAGAAGGAGAAGAGGAGAGAGGAGAGGGAAGGAGGGAATATATGGGGAAGGAGGAGAGGGG
Source organism: Oncorhynchus mykiss (assembly GCF_057628025.1). NCBI lineage: Eukaryota > Metazoa > Chordata > Actinopteri > Salmoniformes > Salmonidae > Oncorhynchus > Oncorhynchus mykiss. Next base: position 16,196,334 of record NC_143039.1, read on the forward strand.
GAAGGAGTAGAAGAGGAGAGGGGGAAGGAGGAGAGGTGGAAGGAGGAGGGAATATATGTGGAAGGAGGAGAGGGGGTAGGAGGAGAAGGGGAGGAGAGGAGGAAGGGGGAAGGAGTAGGGAATAGATGGGGAAGGAGGAGAGGGGGAAGGAGGAGAAGGGGAGGGAGGAGAGAGGAGAGGTGGAAGGAGGAGGGAATTAGATGGGGAAGGAGGAGAGGGGGAAGGAGGAGAAGGGGAGGGGAGGAGAGGAGGAAGGGAGAAGGAGTAGGGAATAGATGGGGAAGGATGGAAGGCCGTGATCTGGATGATTTGGGGGGAGGGCAGGGATGACAGTCTGTGCATGTAGAGGGAAGTCCTGGTCAGATTTGGCCTGATGACCGTCTACCCTGTCCCGCTTTACTGCTTAATTATTATGTATTATTATTTATTGACCCTGGGCTGTCATACTTTATGTTCATATTCTTATATTTTATTATTTCTTATTGTTGTTGCCTTGTCCAGAAGGAACCTGCTAGTAAGCATTTAGTTGGACGGTGTATACCATGTGTATCCCTTACATACGACTAATATAACGTGAAACTTGAAACTTGCTGGTCTTCTACACCAAAGCAGTGGCCAACCCAGCTGGTTTGCAATAACATCTCCCTTCATCCTGCAACATGAGACCTCTTAACCAGCGCCCCTTCCACTATCAGCCCTTAGATCAGGATGGGAATGAGCACCAGGGGCATCATGGGGGGTCGTGGGAAGGGAATGGAGGTCACAAACATTCTGCTACGACTCCTTCGTGTGTGGTGGGTGTTAGGTTCCATACCGTGTATGTTCTATTCTATTATTTTCTATTCATTTCTATTCTATTATTGTGTATTCTATTATTTACATTATTTTTTAAAAATTATTTTCTATGCTATTCTATTATTTTCTATTCTATTATTTTCTATTCTATTTCTTTTATATTCTATTATATTCTGTTCTATTGTTTTATATTCTATTATATTATATTCTATTGTTTTATATTCTATTATTTTCTATTCTATTTCTTTTATATTCTATTATATTATATTCTATTGTTTTATATTCTATTCTATTATTTTATTTTCTATTCTATTATTTTCTATTCTAATATAAAAAATTACAAAATTATATTCTATTATTTGATTTATTTGATTTGCTATCCTATTATTTTCTATTCTAATATTTTAAAAAATATATATATATTATATTATTTTCTGTTCTATTATGTTCTATTATTTCCTGTTCTATTATGTTCTATTATTTCCTGTTCTATTATTTTCTATTCTATTATGTTCTATGATTTTGTTTCATTGTTACATACCTGAGAGGGAAAACATCTCAAGATGTCAGTCTTATCTCTCTTCGCTGCTTTCAAATCTGGTCGGCCCTCAAGTCACCTTTACCCACGGAAGAGAAAATCCCCCAAATTGAACCAAATGTGTGTTGTGTTAGTGCCAGAGGTAAATGTCAATGCTTCTCTGATTGGATGCATCTAGACAGAGATGAAAGCGCCCCAAGCATCAGAGCCGGGGCTGGAGCTGTGTTAGGGCCCCGGGGTTAGGGCATAGGGGATCTGTGGTAGGAAGTGAGAGGTAGGAGGGTTGTCTTAGGGCATGTAGAGCATCATCAATCCTCTGACCTAGTCTGTAGTCTCCTAGTCATCCACCACCTCAGGAGAACTGTCTGATTCAACACTTCAGGACGTACAACAGGATTAAACAAACAAACAAACACAACTCAGAATAATTTGATTTGGTGCCAGATGTTGAGTAAAATGTTGACTTCATAGTCTTATTGTAGAGAGCATAGAGAGGGTTACTAATGTTGCATTGTGGTAGATTCACCATTTCATAATGCAGAATATAAACCATTATTAGTGTATTAAACATGTAATATTATAAATCAAATGGGAATACATTTATGTCAGAAATGGTCTCCCAGAAAGACATTTAGGAAGAGGGTTTTATCTGTCAGAAATGGTCTCCCAGAAAGACATTTAGGAAGAGGGTTTTATCTGTCAGAAATGGTCTCCCAGAAAGACATTTAGGAAGAGGGTTTTATCTGTCAGAAATGGTCTCCCAGAAAGACATTTAGGAAGAGGGTTTTCTGTCAGAAATGGTCTCCCAGAAAGACATTTAGGAAGAGGGTTTTCTGTCAGAAATGGTCTCCCAGAAAGACATTTAGGAAGAGGGTTTTATCTGTCAGAAATGGTCTCCCAGAAAGACATTTAGGAAGAGGGTTTTCTGTCAGAAATGGTCTCCCAGAAAGACATTTAGGAAGAGGGTTTTATCTGTCAGAAATGGTCTCCCAGAAAGACATTTAGGAAGAGGGTTTTCTAACCTAGTGGTTAGAGCAGGTAGTCTAGTGGTTAGAGCAGGTAGCCTAGTGGTTAGAGCAGGTAGCCTAGTGGTTAGAGCAGGTAGCCTAGTGGTTAGAGCAGGTAGCCTAGTGGTTAGAGCAGGTAGCCTAGTGGTTGGAGCAGGTAGCCTAGTGGTTAGAGCAGGTAGCCTAGTGGTTGGAGCAGGTAGCCTAGTGGTTGGAGCGTTGTGCCAGTAACTGAAAGGTTGCTGGATCGAATCCCTGAGCTGCCAAGGTAAAAATCTGTCGTTCTGCCCCTGAACAAGGCAGTTAACCCACTGTTCCCCGGTAGGCCGTCATTGTAAAAGACACATTTGTTAGTAGGCTACAGTTAGTAGGATACAGTTAGTAGGTTACAGTTAGTAGGATACAGTTAGTAGGTTACAGTTAGTAGGATACAGTTAGTAGACTACAGTTAGTAGGATACAGTTAGTAGACTACAGTTAGTAGGATACAGTTAGTAGGATACAGTTAGTAGGATACAGTTAGTAGGCTACAGTTAGTAGGATACAGTTAGTAGGATACAGTTAGTAGGTTACAGTTGGTAGGATACAGTTAGTAGGTTACAGTTAGTAGGATACAGTTAGTAGGATACAGTTAGTAGGTTACAGTTAGTAGGATACAGTTAGTAGGATACAGTTAGTAGGATACAGTTAGTAGGATACAGTTAGTAGGTTACAGTTAGTAGGATACAGTTAGTAGGTTACAGTTAGTAGGATACAGTTAGTAGGTTACAGTTAGTAGGATACAGTTCGTAGGATACAGTTAGTAGGATACAGTTAGTAGGATACAGTTAGTAGGATACAGTTAGTAGGATACAGTTAGTAGACTACAGTTAGTAGGATACAGTTAGTAGGTTAAAATATGCTGTAATACACCTGGCTGGGAACTGGACCTGTCTCTCTCTTTCTCTGTCTCTGTCTCTCTCTTTCTCTCTCTCTCGCTCTCTCTCTCTCTCTCTCTCTCTCTCTCTCCCTCTCTCTCTCTCTCTCTGTGTGTGCCTCGCTCTCTGTCTCTCTGTCTCTCTGTCTCTCTCTCTCTCTCTCTCTCTCTCTCTCTCTCTCTTTCTCTCAATTTCAATTCAATTCAATTCAAAGGGTTTTATTGGTGTGGGAAACATATGTTTACATTGTCAAAGCAAGTGAAATAAATACTAAACAAAAATGAAATAGCATCTGGTCTGCTCCTGAGGTCTAAGACACTGCATCTCGGTGCTAGAGGCGTCACTATAGACCCTAGTTCAGAGGTCTAAGACACTGCATCTCAGTGCTAGAGGCGTCACTATAGACCCTAGTTCAGCGGTCTAAGACAATGCATCTCAGTGCTAGAGGCGTCACTATAGACCCTAGTTCGATTACAGGCTGTATCACAACCAGCCGTGATTGGGAGTCCCATAGGGCGGTGCACAATTGGCCCAGCGACGTCGGGGTTAGGGTTTGGCCGGGGTAGGTCGTCATTGTAAATAATAATTTGTTCTTAACTGACTTGCCTAGTGAAATAAAGGTTGAAATAAAAACAATTATAAAATAAATAAACAAAAAATTTACAGTAAACATTAACACTCACAAAATGTCCAGAATAATAAGTGAAAGGAGAGACCTAGTCAGCTGCAACTGAATGTCTTCAACTGAAATGTGTCTTCCGCATTGAACCCAACCCCTCTGAATCAGAGGTGCCTTAATCAATATCTACGTCATCAGGGTGCGGGGAATAAACACATTTCAAATGTCATATTATGTGCAAATAGTTCAAGTACACAAGGGGAAATAAATCAACGTAAATATGAGTTGTATTTACAACGGTGTTTGTTCTTCACTGGTTGCCCTTTTCTTGTGGCAACAGGTCACACATCTTGCTCCTGTGATGGCACACTGTGGAATTTCACCCAATTTGTTTTCAAATTCTTTGTGAGTCTGTGTAATCTGATGGAAATATGTGTCTCTAATATGGTCATACATTGGGCAGGAGGTTAGGAATTGCAGCTCAGTTTCCACCTCATTTTGTGGGCAGTGTGCACAGCGGCATTTCTCAATAGCAAGGCTATACTCACCGAGTCTCTCTCGTTCCCTCTCTCTCTGAACACAAGTCATTTAAAATGACACGGTGAGATGATAAATATTTTAATAAAGGAGTCCATCATGATCTGAGCTGTTTGTAGGGAGTCCTACGGAGGGCGCCATCACACACTGAGCATACGATCACCACTCTCCCGACCACCCAGGTCCCCACATAGCCCTGCAACACTTTCAGCACGTGGAGAGAGAGGGGAGGGACAACTCCACTGGCTCATATGGTCTCGGTATAAATACCGTCAAAAAGTCTCGTTCGCGTTGTAGTCGACACCAGACACAGTACTGACAAAGGACGCAGACATCAGAGAGGAGAAACGGATTTATTACGCTCCGAGTATCTGCTGTTTTCTGTTATTCATGTGTGTGCTCTCTTCAAACAACGTGGAGCTCTCTATAGCGAACTGTCCGTCAACTGACATCAATGAAGGAGAGAATATCTAGTCAGAAAGTATCTGTTCAGTCCGGGATGGATCCTAGTCAGATTGTGAAGTGTAAAATAGTTGTGGTCGGGGACAGTCAATGTGGGAAGACTGCTCTACTACACGTTTTTGCAAAGGATATCTTCCCAGAGGTGAGTTCAAAGAATTGTCTGCTTGATAGCTAAATGTAACAAAAGTTTGTTATAACTACTACTACTAATAATAATAATATTTGTTATTACTTGTCTATAATGATCTATGATTGTATCTTTTTTCTTTAGAGTTACATGCCCACAGTGTTCGAGAATTACACGGCCAGTTTTGAAATAGACACGAAAAGAATAGAGCTCAGCCTATGGGACACGTCAGGTAATGATCCATTTAATTTCTTTAATCTATCTATGTTGCCATAACTCTATGACCCAGTCTCCCCTATTATAATATTTAGTTTAGATGTATATAACCTGGGTAAATGTCTATAACCTGGGTAAATGTATATAACCTGGGTAAATGTATATAACCTGGGTAAATATATATAACCTGGGTAAATGCATATAACCTGGGTAAATGTATATAACCTGGGTAAATGTATATAACCTGGGTAAATGTATATAACCTGGGTAAATGTATATAACCTGGGTAGATGTATATAACCTGGGTAAATGTATATAACCTGGGTAGATGTATATAACCTGGGTAAATGTATATAACCTGGGTAAATGTATATAACCTGGGTAGATGTATATAACCTGGGTAGATGTATATAACCTGGGTAGATGTATATAACCTGTATATAACCTGGGTAAATGTATATAACCTGGGTAGATGCAGGATAAATGCTTTATGCATTGTTTGCCTTTGGCTTCCATGATGCCCATTGATCACAGTTGCTGTCCATTAGAAATGCAGCTGCCAGGCATGTCAGGACCTGTTGGTCTCACAGTGTGTGTGCAGCATGCTGTCATGGAGGAATACATCTGTTAACAGTGATGAATATTTCATTTTTAATGAAACTAAATGATCTATTATTTATTATCAAGTTCTGGTTTGTTACATGCTTAGAAGAAGTCATGATGCTACTGTGGAATTGTAGGGATGGACCAGCTGGTTGAACCATTCAGACAGACACCACTGACCAAATGTTCTACCATGCTTCTTCAGCCCTCCCCCTCAACAAAGACACCATGCAGCCAATCAGTAACAGTGAGAAGACTGTCCTCCCTCCAGACAAACTGCTATTTCTGTACCTGGTGCAGTTTATTAGTCTTATACTGGCCTCTTCCAGTATACTGGTTTCTAGTGTTGAGGAGTTAACCTCATGGGATCTCCATCCATGCTGGAAGTCTGGAAGTAATTATGTGTTGTAGCCCCACTCTCCTCCAGCCGGATCCCCAGCCCTCTCCCTTCCGTAGCCCCACTCTCCCCCAGCCCAATCCCCAGCCCTCTCCTTTCCGTAGCCCCACTCTCCTCCAGCCGGATCCGCAGCCCTCTCCCTTCCGTAGACCCACTCTCCTCCAGCCGGATCCCCAGCCCTCTCCCTTCCGTAGCCCCACTCTCCTCCAGCCGGATCCGCAGCCCTCTCCCTTCCGTAGCCCCACTCTCCCCCAGCCGGATCCCCAGCCCTCTCCTTTCCGTAGCCCCACTCTCCTCCAGCCGGATCCGCAGCCCTCTCCCTTCCGTAGCCCCACTCTCCCCCAGCCGGATCCCCAGCCCTCTCCTTTCCGTAGCCCCACTCTCCCCCAGCCGGATCCCCAGCCCTCTCCTTTCCGTAGCCCCACTCTCCCCCAGCCGGATCCCCAGCCCTCTCCTTTCCGTAGCCCCACTCTCCCCCAGCCGGATCCCCAGCCCTCTCCCTTCCGTAGACCCACTCTCCCCCAGCCCAATCCGCAGCCCTCTCCTTTCCGTAGCCCCACTCTCCCCCAGCCGGATCCCCAGCCCTCTCCTTTCCGTAGACCCACTCTCCTCCAGCCGGATCCCCAGCCCTGGAGGTGGTAGTTCAAGCTGGGGCTCTGTTGCCGAGTGGGTCTGTTTGTCTGTCTGGTTGGCTGTAGAGGGACTGTCTGTCTGCCTGTTTGGCTGTAGTGGGACAGTCTGTCTGTAATGTAGTGTAGAGGGACTGTCTGTCTATAGTGTAGTGTAGAGGGAGTGTCTGTCTGTAGTATAGAGGGACTGTCTGTCTGTAGTATAGAGGGACTGTCTGTCTGTAGTGTAGAGGGAGTGTCTCTGTAGTGTGGAGGGACTGTCTGTCTATAGTGTAGTGTAGAGGGAGTGTCTGTCTGTAATGTAGAGGGACTGTCTGTCTGTAGTGTAGAGGGACTGTCTGTCTGTAGTGTGGAGGGAGTGTCTCTGTAGTGTGGAGGGACTGTCTGTCTGTAGTGTAGTGTAGAGGGAGTGTCTGTCTGTAGTGTAGAGGGACTGTCTGTCTGTAGTGTAGAGGGAGTGTCTGTCTGTAGTGTAGAGGGAGTGTCTCTGTAGTGTGGAGGGACTGTCTGTCTGTAGTGTGGAGGGACTGTCTGTCTGTAGTGTAGAGGGACTGTCTGTCTGTCTGTCTGTCTTTCTGCTGATTTCTTCAGTAGGTCTCCTGAGCCTTTCCTAGGCACGACTCTGTGATTGGCTCAGCTTCAGTGGGCAAACACAGAACTGGTGTGTGTGTGTGTGTGTGGTGTGTTGTGTTGTGTGTGTATGTGTGGTGTGTTGTGTGTGCGTACTGCAGAGCCTATGTATCCCCTAATGGGAACCCCTCTTTTATTCAGTAGGGCCTCTGAGCGACTGGCTTATCCCATGCCTCTATCCAGGCTTTAACAAGGTAGAGACACCTGAGCTCTGCTCATTACCAGGACTGAGCTGCACATTGATGGGCTCTGCCTCCCTGTCCGCTTTGTTTTCAAGCAGGAATAGAGGAAGGGAAGGAGCATAGCCAAACAGGAGTGGAGGTGCAGCAGACTAACACAAATTCTCACAGTAAAAACGAAAAAGTAAGCTACTGGATATACAGTATAGTATAGAACACAACCCAGTAATACAGTATAGTATAGAACACAGCCCAGTAATACAGTATAGAATAGAACACAACCCAGTAATACAGTATAGTATAGAACACAACCCATTAATACAGTATAGTATAGAACACAACCCAGTAATACAATATAGTATAGAACACAACCCAATAATACAGTATAGTATAGAACACAGCCCAGTAATACAGTATAGTATAGTATAGAACACAACCCAGTAATACAGTATAGTATAGAACACAACCCAGTAATACAGTATAGTATAGAACACAACCCAGTAATACAGTATAGTATAGAACACAACCCAGTAATACAGTATAGTATAGAACACAACCCATTAATACAGTATAGTATAGAACACAACCCAGTAATACAGTATAGTATAGAACACAACCCATTAATACTGTATAGTATATAACACAACCCAGTAATACAGTATAGTATAGAACACAACCCATTAATACTGTATAGTATATAACACAACCCAGTAATACAGTATAGTATAGAACACAACCCAGTAATACAGTATAGTATATAACACAACCCAGTAATACAGTATAGTATATAACACAACCCAGTAATACAGTATAGTATAGAACACAACCCAGTAATACAGTATAGTATAGAACACAACCCAGTAATACAGTATAGTATAGAACACAACCCAGTAATACAGTATAGTATAGAACACAACCCAGTAATACAGTATAGTATAGAACACAACCCATTAATGCAGTATAGTATAGAACACAACCCAGTAATACAGTATAGTATATAACACAATCCATTAATACAGTATAGTATAGAACACAACCCAGTAATACAGTATATTATAGAACACAACCCAGTAATACAGCATAGTATAATATAGAACACAACCCAGTAATACAGTATAGTATAGAACACAACCCAGTAATACAGTATAGTATAGAACACAATCCATTAATACAGTATAGTATAGAACACAACCCAGTAATACAGTATAGTATAGAACACAACCCAGTAATACAGTATAGTATAGAACACAACCCAGGAATATAGTATAGAACACAACCCAGTAATACAGTATAGTATAGAACACAACCCATTAATACTGTATAGTATATAACACAACCCAGTAATACAGTATAGTATAGAACACAACCCATTAATACTGTATAGTATATAACACAACCCAGTAATACAGTATAGTATAGAACACAACCCAGTAATACAGTATAGTATAGAACACAACCCAATAATACAGTATAGTATAGAACACAGCCCAGTAATACAGTATAGTATAGTATAGAACACAACCCAGTAATACAGTATAGTATAATATAGAACACAACCCAGTAACAGGCCTTCCACTCACATATGGATATAAAGCAGTGGTATTCAAAGTCAGGTTCATGACCCCTAGTGGGGGAATTGCAGTTGGGTCGACAAATAAAATGATTTAAAAAAAATTTGAAGTACAAATGATTTTACTGCCTTGCTCAAGGGCAGAACGGCACATTTTTACACAAGCAACATTTTGGTTACTGTCCCAAAGCTTTAACCGCTAGGCTACCTGCTGCCCTCCTAGAAAATGGACAGGCTTTAAAGTTTTGTCATTAGATATGTGGTGGGGGGGAAAGGGGTTCCCCAGAAATGATGGCGAAAAAAATGGGGTCCCTGCGGAAAAAAGTTGAAATACCACTGACATAAAGCTATTGAACCCATATCAACTCACTGTCCTAACTCTTAAATAAAGGGTGCAGGCAGACAGCCAATCACCTTAGCAAACTGCCTTAGGCACACACCTCCACTTTCAACATCCAAGGAGAGACGCAATGACAGGAACGTTACAAAGAAACATTTCAACACCCCGTAGCCCAGCCGACAGGCCTCTAACCTTTAACCCTGAAGGTGAAGGAGCACACAGAGGACAAATGGGAGTTCATAACTTCCCAGGACATTACCTTAACGACCTCCATTTTACTGTTACCCCCTGACTGACTGTCTGTGGTTCATTAACTGCATCACAGATAAACAGAGAACAAATGCGCCAGGGTCAGTCCACCACCACTTCGTACTGTAGGGAGTCCTGGGAGGGTCAGGGGGATGTGGGTTCCTTCCTGGGAGGGGCAGGGGTCAGGGGGATGTGGGTTCCTTCCTGGAAGGGGCAGGGTGATGTGGGTTCCTTCCTGGGAGGGTCAGGGGGATGTGGGTTCCTTCCTTGGAGGGTCAGGGGGATGTGGGTTCCTTCCTGGGAGAGTTAGGGTGATGTGAGTTCCTTCCTGGGAGGGGCAGGGGGATGTGGGTTCCTTCCTCGGAGGGGCAGGGGGTTGTGCGTTTCAGTCTGGGAGGGTCAGGGGTCAGGGGGATGTGGGTTACTTCCTGGAAGGGGCAGGGTGATGTGGGTTCCTTCCTGGGAGGGTCAGGGGGATGTGGGTTCCTTCCTTGGAGGGGCAGGGGGATGTGGGTTCCTTCCTGGGAGGGGCAGGGGGATGTGGGTTCCTTCCTGGGAGGGGCAGGGGGTTGTGCATTTCAGTCTGGGAGGGTCAGTGGTCAGGGGGATGTGGGTTCCTTCCTGGGAGGGTCAAAGGATTGTGCGTTTCAGTTTGTAAGGGTTAGTGGGGGCTCCAGTTCCACAGATGCCTGAGTTCCTGCCCCCCTACTGCTCCCTGGCAAGACAAGCGGCAGAGGGAAACCTATTGATTAGTCCTGGGGCTGCTGAGTTAGTTAGGGAGATTTCAAAGGGGGGAGTGAATCCCACAGCTGCTAACCTGCAGGCTCCTCCATATCAATCACATGCTGAGAAGAAGAGGGAGGACGGGGGATGAGGAGGAGGGGTGCTAGATACCGGGGATAAAGCTAGAGCTGAGCTGGGCTTATCTGCAGGAGCCATTCTCCCCAGGGCCGGATTTGGGAGCACCTACCTCCAGGGGGCCTTTCCTGCGATTGAAAACATTTTGCCATGGGACAGAGAGAAAATGTTGCAGTTTTATCATTAGGCTAAGAGGAAATGTTGCAGTTTTATCATGAGGCTAAGAGGAAATGTTGCAGTTTTATCATGAGGCTAAGAGAAAATGTTGCAGTTTTATCATGAGGCTAAGAGAAAATGTTGCAGTTTTATCATGAGGCTAAGAGGAAATGTTGCAGTTTTATCATGAGGCTAAGAGAAAATGTTGCAGTTTTATCATGAGGCTAAGAGAAAATGTAGCAGTTTTATCATGAGGCTAAGAGAAAATGTTGCAGTTTTATCATGAGGCTAAGAGAAAATGTAGCAGTTTTATCATGAGGCTAAGAGGAAATGTTGCAGTTTTATCATGAGGCTAAGAGAAAATGTTGCAGTTTTATCATGAGGCTAAGAGAAAATGTAGCAGTTTTATCATGAGGCTAAGAAAAAATGTTGCAGTTTTATCATGAGGCTAAGAGAAAATGTTGCAGTTTTATCATGAGGCTAAGAGAAAATGTTGCAGTTTTATCATGAGGCTAAGAGAAAATGTTGCAGTTTTATCATGAGGCTAAGAGGAAATGTTGCAGTTTTATCATGAGGCTAAGAGAAAATGTTGCAGTTTTATCATGAGGCTAAGAGAAAATGTTGCAGTTTTCAAGTGAATTTCCTGCAATTCTACACATTTTGCCATGACTTCTGTCATGTTCATATGTTTTTGAGGGGCCCCGACCTCCAGCGTTGGGGGTAGGGGGACGTGCCTGTTCGTAAATCCGTCCCTCATTCTCCCCCATTGGTCTATTGACCCATCTGAGAGGTTTGGAGGAAGTGGTCCTCAAGGTGTTTGTTGCTTTGTACCTGAGGCATCGATTCAGATGTGACTTATTTCAACAATATTACCTATTCATTTTCTAAACGAATACAGTGGGAGACTATTTAGAAATGAAGGGCAAGCAAAGAACCTCAGCGCCAGCTGGTTGCCGTCCTGTCTCCTCCCTCTCTCCCTGCCTCCACACACGCCTCCCGCATGACTGCTGTGTGATTCAGCGGCTGAGACAGAATGATGGATTGACTACTATCGCGTTTGTTGACACTGTTGTAGGCCGGGCCGTGCTCCGTGCACGCTGAACGCTTTGAGCCAGCCTATAGGAGGGAGACAGCAGCTGGTTCAACTCGACACAAAGAGGCCAGTGACACTCAGAGAGACAACCGTCAGGGTGATTGACCTTTCAGACGTTACACAGGCACCATTGACATTCCTCCACTAACTTGAATGCAAAGCATCAATACTGAATCCCAACCTGGATCCTGTGTGTTTCTGCCGTCAGTTGTTCACAGACTGCTGCCTGTCCACTCTGGCTTCCAGACAGCTGAGATGGGCTCTGCTTTAGCAAGCTCCCAGGCCTTCCCTTCTACAGACCACGGTCAGCAGCCAGCCTTTGTTGCATCGGATCAATTTCTGGAGCTCGGCGAATTGGAGCCGCATGTTTCACATTCCGGGGACAAAAGGTTGCTACTTGCTACTGAACAAAGAGCCCTTTTGTAAACGTTGAGATCTTTCTGCAAACTTAAGAGGAGCGGTGCATATTTCCGTTGTTAACGTTGTTAACGTTGTTAGCCTGAAAGAAAACTCAATCAAATGAGTTTTTGCATGTCTGCATGCCTTAGATCAGCTGTACTGTATACTCATTTACACTGTGTGATCTGGGTAACTGAATCATATAGACTGTGTGACCTGGGTAACTGACTCATTTACACTGTGTGACCTGGGGAAACTGAATCCTATAGACTGTGTGACCTGGGTAACTGACTCATTTACACTGTGTGACCTGGGGAAACTGAATCCTATAGACTGTGTGACCTGGGTAACTGACTCATTTACACTGTGTGACCTGGGGAAACTGAATCCTATAGACTGTGTGACCTGGGTAACTGACTCATATAGACTGTGTGATCTGGGTAACTGAATCATATAGACTGTGTGATCTGGGTAACTGAATCATATAGACTGTGTGATCTGGGTAACTGAATCATATAGACTGTGTGATCTGGGTAACTGAATCATATAGACAGTGTGATCTGGGTAACTGAATCATATAGACTGTGTTACCTGGGTAACTGAATCATATAGACTGTGTGACCTGGGTAACTGAATCATATAGACTGTGTGTTACCTGGGTAACTGAATCATATAGACTGTGTGACCTGGGTAACTGAATCATATAGACTGTGTTACCTGGGTAACTGAATCATATAGACAGTGTGATCTGGGTTACTGAATCATATAGACTGTGTGTTACCTGGGTAACTGAATCATATAGACTGTGTGACCTGGGTAACTGAATCATATAGACTGTGTTACCTGGGTAACTGAATCATATAAATTGTGTGACCTGGGTAACTGAATCATATAGACTGTGTGACCTGGGTAACTGAATCATATAGACTGTGTGACCTGGGGTAACTCACATACAAGGTACTGTGTATCATTCAGAACTCAGATTGTCTTAAACTCTCTTTGTCTCTCTCTCTCCCTCTCTCTTTGTCTCTCTCTCTCCCTCTCTCTCGCTCCCTCTCGCTCTCTCTCTCGCTCTCTCTCTCTCTCTCTCTCTCTCTCTCTCTCTCTCTCTCTCTCTCTCTCTCTGTTGTTCTTCACCTCTCACATTGACACACACTCCTTGCATTAGGGCCTTTTTCTTAAGTGGCATGCTTGAGGTTGATGGGATTCACAGGTCTGGCAGCAGGACTTGAGGTTGATGGGATTCAGAGGTCTGGCAGCAGGACTAACTGTGGAATGAATGGTTCAGATGGAGCTGAACTGTTGTGGTACACACAGGGCTCCACTCAGCTGTCAGCTCAGCTGGCACCCTATTCCCTATGAAGTGCACTCAGCAAATGGGGTGCCATTTGGGACGCACACTAAGACTTAGAGCTCTGTGGTCAGGCCTCTCTCTCTCTGCCTCATCTGTCACTCTGAGGGCTGAAGAGAGAGACAGGGAGCATGTGTCAGCAGCTGCCTACTCCCCCAATGTCTGTCTGTCTGTCTGTCTGTCTGTCTGTCTGTCTGTCTGTCTGTCTGTCTGTCTGTCTGTCTGTGAGAGATATTGAAAAATAGAGATTAAGGGAGCAAGAGAAAAGGAGAGAGACAGAGAAGGAGAGAGAGAAGAGAACAAAAGAGGCAGAACAGTGGGTGGGTGTCTTCCTTCCTCTCAGATTAAAATGTCCTGAGGGGAACAAGGACGGAGCAGAAACTAATGAGGTGATAGTCAACAGGACTTTGTCCACTGTGGAACTTCCTCTCTCTGTGTGTGTTTGTGTGTGTGTGTGTGTGTTTGTGTGTGTGTGTGTGTGTGTGCGTGCGTGCGTGCGTGTGTGTGCGTGCTGCGTTCTATCAGCTGGGCACCAGGAGATGTCCTCACAGAGGTTCAGATCCAGCTGGGATGAAACAGACACATAGCAGCATCCTCCTATAACACTTCCATAAGAGAGCTATTTATGGCTGAGGAAAACACCCAAATACACTCCACTGATTGTCCTGGGATAGCCACAAACTTATTGTGAGGTTTTGAATCTGTCTTCTATAGAACTACATGACCCTTAGCAGCAACCCCATCCTCTATAAAATAACATTGAAAATCGCCCCCAGATTTCATGTGGAGGGAGGGTTTGTCACTATTCTGAATGTTGCCCCCAGATTTCATGTGGAGGGAGGGTTTGTCACTATTCTGAATGTTGCCCCCAGATTTCCTGTGGAGGGAGGGTTTGTCACTATTCTGAATGTTGCCCCCAGATTTCATGTGGAGGGAGGGTTTGTCACTATTCTGAATGTTGCCCCCAGATTTCCTGTGGAGGGAGGGTTTGTCACTATTCTGAATGTTGCCCCCAGATTTCATGTGGAGGGAGGGTTTGTCAGCATTCTGAATGTTGCCCCCAGATTTCCTGTGGAGGGAGGGTTTGTCAGCATTCTGAATGTTGCCCCCAGATTTCATGTGGAGGGAGGGTTTGTCAGTATTCTGAATGTTGCCCCCAGATTTCCTGTGGAGGGAGGGTTTGTCAGCATTCTGAATGTTGCCCCCAGATTTCCTGTGGAGGGAGGGTTTGTCAGTATTCTGAATGTTGCCTCCAGATTTCCTGTGGAGGGAGGGTTTGTCAGCATTCTGAATGTTGCCCCCAGATTTCCTGTGGAGGGAGGGTTTGTCACTATTCTGAATGTTGCCCCCAGATTTCCTGTGGAGGGAGGGTTTGTCAGTATTCTGAATGTTGCCCCCAGATATCCTGTGGAGGGAGGGTTTGTCAGCATTCTGAATGTCTGGATGTGGACTTATAGGACACTAAATATGTGAAACATATCCTTCTGCGTTCCTCTCCGTTGAGGACTGAGCAGCAAGCTCAGCAAGCTACCCCATCCTCAACATCCTCTAACTGATCCTTACCCCATCCTCCACATCCTCTAACTGATCCTTACCCCCATCCTCCACATCCTCTAACTGATCCTTACCCCCATCCTCAACATCCTCTAACTGATCCTTACCCCCATCCTCAACATCCTCTAACTGATCCTTACCCCCATCCTCAACATCCTCTAACTGATCCTTACCCCCATCCTCAACATCCTCTAACTGATCCTTACCCCCATCCTCAACATCCTCTAACTGATCCTTACCCCATCCTCCACATCCTCTAACTGATCCTTACCCCCATCCTCCACATCCTCTAACTGATCCTTACCCCCATCCTCAACATCCTCTAACTGATCCTTACCCCCATCCTCAACATCCTCTAACTGATCCTTACCCCATCCTCAACATCCTCTAACTGATCCTTACCCCATCCTCCACATCCTCTAACTGATCCTTACCCCCATCCTCCACATCCTCTAACTGATCCTTACCCCCATCCTCAACATCCTCTAACTGATCCTTACCCCCATCCTCAACATCCTCTAACTGATCCTTACCCCCATCCTCAACATCCTCTAACTGATCCTTACCCCCATCCTCAACATCCTCTAACTGATCCTTACCCCATCCTCAACATCCTCTAACTGATCCTTACCCCCATCCTCAACATCCTCTAACTGATCCTTACCCCCATCCTCAACATCCTCTAACTGATCCTTACCCCCATCCTCAACATCCTCTAACTGATCCTTACCCCATCCTCAACATCCTCTAACTGATCCTTACCCCCATCCTCAACATCCTCTAACTGATCCTTATCCCCATCCTCAACATCCTCTAACTGATCCTTACCCCCATCCTCAACATCCTCTAACTGATCCTTACCCCCATCCTCAACATCCTCTAACTGATCCTTACCCCATACTCAACATCCTCTAACTGATCCTTACCCCATCCTCAACATCCTCTAACTGATCCTTACCCCATCCTCAACATCCTCTAACTGATCCTTACCCCCATCCTCAACATCCTCTAACTGATCCTTACCCCCATCCTCAACATCCTCTAACTGATCCTTACCCCCATCCTCAACATCCTCTAACTGATCCTTACCCCCATCCTCAACATCCTCTAACTGATCCTTACCCCATCCTCAACATCCTCTAATTGATCCTTACCCCATCCTCAACATCCTCTAATTGATCCTTACCCCCATCCTCAACATCCTCTAACTGATCCTTACCCCCATCCTCAACATCCTCTAACTGATCCTTACCCCCATCCTCAACATCCTCTAACTGATCCTTACCCCCATCCTCAACATCCTCTAACTGATCCTTACCCCCATCCTCAACATCCTCTAACTGAACCTTACCCCCATCCTCAACATCCTCTAACTGATCCTTACCCCCATCCTCAACATCCTCTAACTGATCCTTACCCCAATCCTCAACATCCTCTAACTGATCCTTACCCCATCCTCAACATCCTCTAACTGATCCTTACCTCCATACTCAACATCCTCTAACTGATCCTTACCCCCATCCTCAACATCCTCTAACTGATCCTTACCCCCATCCTCAACATCCTCTAACTGATCCTTACCCCCATCCTCAACATCCTCTAACTGATCCTTACCCCCATCCTCAACATCCTCTAACTGATCCTTACCCCCATCCTCAACATCCTCTAACTGATCCTTACCCCCATCCTCAACATCCTCTAACTGATCCTTACCCCATCCTCAACATCCTCTAACTGATCCTTACCCCCATCCTCAACATCCTCTAACTGATCCTTACCCCCATCCTCAACATCCTCTAACTGATCCTTACCCCCATCCTCAACATCCTCTAACTGATCCTTACCCCAATCCTCAACATCCTCTAACTGATCCTTACCCCATCCTCAACATCCTCTAACTGATCCTTACCCCATCCTCAACATCCTCTAACTGATCCTTACCCCCATCCTCAACATCCTCTAACTGATCCTTACCCCCATCCTCTAACTGATCCTTACCCCATCCTCAACATCCTCTAACTGATCCTTACCCCCATTCTCAACATCCTCTAACTGATCCTTACCCCCATCCTCAACATCCTCTAACTGATCCTTACCCCCATCCCCAACATCCAACCAAACACAGTGTTTTCATGATCAGCCCTCTTACTGCCAGCTTTGCAGTAGCTATAGAGAGAAACCCTGGCCTGGGTGGGTCTGAAATGACAGACTATTCCCTATATCGTGCACTTACATAGAGCACTCTGGTCAAAAGTAGTGCACGATATAGGGAATAGGGTGTGTGGCAGGGCAGGAGGACGATGAATGGATGTTGATCCAGCTTCTTCCAGATACTGCATTCCTTCCTGTGTGCGGGTGGGTGTGTGTGGTGGCTTCCTCTGGGCATGTGGAAAAGACCTCCCAAGAGTCCCAGCCACTTTAGACATGAAAACTACATTCCCCGGATTCTTTGGCAGCGGGGCTTGTGGGTAGCCCTTTAGTTTCCACAGCTGCTCACGTGCCCCGGTCGCTCACCTTGATGTAAGCCTAAACCCCTCACCACTAAGCTGTTACAGAGATAGGGGAGGAGGGAGGGATGAAGGGAGGTTGGGATGGAGAGAGTGAAAGAGAGAGGCGTTTTCCTACACATGGTCTCAGTTTAAGGGGTTGGCATGGTTTTCTAGGTTCCTGTTTTCTCTGGAACTCTGGTCTGTCTCGAGAGAGAGAGAGAGAGAGAAGTAACCTCGTCCTCAAACTCAAACACAACGTATTGCTGCAGTCAGCATAACGTTTGCACCCCTTCTGTTGATGTTCTTCCAGTGTGCATTATCTTGATGCTAATGACTGTGTCCTTCGCTGTTGAGAAATGGTCTCTCATCACCAAAACATCTTCATCTCTATCACTATTGGATTTCCTGTGTGACTTTGAGGCAAAATCTGTCAATATCTGGTTTGGACAGGTTTGGTTGGCCCATAGGATGCTCAATGTATCCATGTGTGTTTTTTCACTCTGTCTCAATCTCTTACATCCACAGCTGGAGTGTTAGTTCTCTGTGTATTGTGTGAGATGTAGTTTTCTGTGTATTGTTTGAGTTGTAGATTTCTGTGTATTGTGTGAGTTGTAGTTATATGTGTATTGTGTGGGTTGTAGTTCTCTGTGTATTGTGTGAGTTGTAGTTCTCTGTGTATTGTGTGAGTTGTAGTTCTCTGTGTATTGTGTGAGTTGTAGTTCTCTGTGTATTGTGTGAGTTGTAGTTCTATGTGTATTGTGTGAGTTGTAGTTCTCTGTGTATTGTGTGAGTTGTAGTTCTATGTGTATTGTGTGAGTTGTAGTTCTCTGTGTATTGTGTGAGTTGTAGTTCTCTGTGTATTGTGTGAGTTGCAGTTCTCTGTGTATTGTGTGAGTTGTAGTTCTATGTGTATTGTGTGAGTTGTAGTTCTATGTGTATTGTGTGAGTTGTAGTTCTCTGTGTATTGTGTGAGTTGTAGTTCTCTGTGTATTGTGTGAGTTGTAGTTCTATGTGTATTGTGTGAGTTGTAGTTCTATGTGTATTGTGTGAGTTGTAGTTCTATGTGTATTGTGTGAGTTGTAGTTCTATGTGTATTGTGTGAGTTGCAGTTCTCTGTGTATTGTGTGAGTTGTAGTTCCCTGTGTATTGTGTGAGTTGTAGTTGTCCGTGTGTATTGTGTGGGTTGTAGTTCTCAGTGTATTGTGTGAGTTGTAGTTCTCTGTGTATTGTGTGAGTTGTAGTTCTCTGTGTATTGTGTGAGTTGTAGTTGTCCGTGTGCTGACCTGTGCTTTGTTCTGTTGTTTCAGGGTCTCCATACTACGACAACGTGAGGCCTCTCTCCTACCCAGACTCAGACGCTGTCCTTATCTGTTTTGACGTCAGCCGTCCTGACACACTCGACAGCGTAATAAAGAAGGTGTGTACCACAGGAGGCTGCTGGCACCTTAATTGGGGAGGAAAGGCTCGTGATAATGGTTGGAGTGGAATGGGTGGAATGGTATCAAATACATCAAACACATGGTTTCCATGGTTTCCAGGTGTTGATTCCATTCTACTGGCTCAGTTCCAGCCATTATTATGGTCCGTCCTCCACTTGTGTGTAGCTACCATTAGTCAACCTCTACAGCCTTTAGAAAATGGACCTTCATGTGTTTTTCTTTTACCTCACTTGAAAGAAACTACATGTCCAGTTTTCATTCAATGAATTCATTTTAATATCCTTTTCACTTGACCTCCCCCAGAACGTTTTCTCAGTAATTTCCAGTTTTTCCCAGTAATTTCCAGTTTTTCCCAGTAATTTCCTGTTTTTTTCCACTTAGCCCACTTAAACATCTAGAGAGTTGAGGTACAGACAGAGGTCGTAATGGGTTAGGGGGCGTTAGGGTGAGAGGAGGGCAGGGAAAGGAAGGGAGTGCTTTTAGTGTCCTGTGATGTGACTCTGCTATAGAAAAAAAAAACATGAGAAGGTTCCGTTCCAAAACAGAGTTCCTTCCTTCCTCTTGGCCAGTTCAAACAATCACCTGTCTGTACAACACTGAACATGATCCCTCAATGTCCAGCCAGTCAGCCAGCCAGCCAGCCAGCCAGCCAGCCAGCCAGCCAGCCAGCCAGCCAGTCAGCCAGCCAGTCAGCCAGCCAGCCAGCCAGCCAGCCAGCTAGCCAGCCAGCCAGTCAGTCAGCCAGCCAGCCAGTCAGCCAGCCAGCCAGCCAGCCAGCCAGCCAGCCAGTTAGCCAGCCAGTCAGTCAGTCAGTCAGCCAGCCAGCCAGCCAGCCAGCCAGCCAGCCAGCCAGCCAGCCAGCCAGCCAGCCAGTCAGCCAGCCAGCCAGCCAGCCAGCCAGTCAGCCAGCCAGCCAGCCAGCCAGCCAGCCAGTCAGCCAGCCAGCCAGCCAGTCAGCCAGCCAGCCAGCCAGCCAGTCAGCCAAACACTCCTTGTTCTCCAGACTGCATTAGTAGCAGATTATATCCACTGATTAAAGGCCATTGATCCCAGAGTGTTTATTGTGTTTGAGAGGAAACGTGAAGGATTATCTCTGGCCTTAAAGCCTCCGATACTGCATTCCTTCCTGGGTTCAACGCCGTGTGATGCGGCATGGGGACTGGAAACAGGAAGTGGCTTTGTCCTTCAGAAGGAGAGGGCTCAGGTTCTGTCTGAAAAAAGTGTACAAGCTGTCAACTACTTGATACCTCCAGTCCTTGATTCCTCAATTACTCTCTCTCAAAATCCATTGGAGGAGAGGCTCCAAGGTCAATCCTCTTGTACCTCCTCCTCCAATGAGCTTTGAGAGGGAGGAGAGGAATCAAGTACGGGAGGAGGCAAGTATTTGATGGCTAGTCTGGACTAGCTCCCATTCTGTCTGGTCCTGTCCTCCCAGTCTCAATGACTTTCTCTGTCCTCCACAGTGGAAAGGGGAGATCCAGGAGTTCTGTCCCAACACCAAGATGCTCCTGGTGGGCTGCAAATCGGACCTGCGCACCGACCTCTCCACGCTGGTGGAGCTGTCCAATCACAGACAGATGCCTGTGTCATATGATCAGGTACGGTGGTTGTAGAGTGCATTTTCTTCAGATTTTGGGTCAATTCCATTTCAATTCAGTCAATTCAGGAAGTAAACTGAAATTCCAATTCCAATGTGTTTTCTTTCTACAGGGTTCCAACATGGCCAAACAGATCTCAGCCCCCTACATCGAGTGCTCAGCCCAGCAGTCAGAGAATAGCGTCAGGGACATTTTCCACGTGGCCACCTTGGCCTGCGTCAACAAGAACAACAAGAACGTCAAACGCAACAAATCTACCAGAGGCAACAAAAGGATCTCGCACATGCCCACTAGGCCCGACCTCGCGGCGGTAGCGTCAGACCTGCGGAAGGACAAAGCAAAGAGTTGCTGTGTCATGTGACCTGGTGGGCAGGGTCACGACCCTCGGGAGTGGGTTTGCAGGCTGGGATTGAAGCATGCAGTGAGGACAGGGGTTAAAGGTCAGAGCATAGTGCATTTTGGAACATTAGAGGGTGAGGCCCTTCCCTTCCTGCACTTTAAAGCCCTTGGCCTGCTGTCCCTGGGTGGAGTTTTGAATATGCATCATACAATGTAAATGTAGATGAAATCCACCGTATCAATGACAACACAATAGTCTTTCAGTGTAGCCTGTCTATCTACCATCCATCTCCCTTACATATCTTTTACCAGAAGAGGAAGCTATCTCTGCTTTGGGCCAATTAGCTGCCTTCCTTCCGGCGGCTTCCCGGGAGGTAGTAACACTGTTTCCTCTTAGAGCTGGACGAGGAAGTGGTCATGGCCTTTCACAGGAAATTACCATTTCCACAGGAAGTGGTGTCACGTAGGAAAAGTTGAACGAGTCCCGGACGTTTTTCTAAGGACTTCAGAAAGGATGTCCACGCTGTACATGATGATTGGCTCACCCCCGTCTAATACAGCTGACTCCATCACCATGAGAGACTGCAGCGGTGCACTCTGGAACGCTGAAGACGAGCGGCCATCTTGCACTGGATCAAAGACCTGGAAGTGACATGACACTGCGCACGCAGCACATCACTGTGGTTTCCCATCAGCTTGTTTGTTTTTCTTCCCCCTTCTTGTGGTTGCAAGTCAAGTGTTTCCTGACCTAATAGTCCCGTTGTTCCAGTCATGTCTTTCCTGTATTTTGTAGAATTTACTGTAAGCCCATATCATTTAAACCAATGACTGTTGACATCCTAGGACTGATCTGTTTGGCGTAATGATAGACAGGGTATGATGCTGAACAGTTTATGGACATGTCCTTTCAGCTATGCAACACCTTCTGCTCTCAGCAAGGGAGGGGAATGAAATAAACAAATGAAGCAATGACTTTGGTTGAAGGACGTTGTTCACTGGATATGTCTAAAGTATAAATGCACTTTTTAAAGATCAAGGCTTCGCTAAAAAGCGCCATGAATTCTGGTATATTCCAATGCCTTTATTAAACTCGCGATGCTTTTCAAATGTTTTCAGAACAGCTTCTCCTAGAGCAGTGTCATCAGCTAGCCTGCTAATGCTATTTGTTTCAGAACAGCTTCTCCTAGAGCAGTATCATCAGCTAGCCTGCTAATGCTATCTGTTTCAGAACAGCTTCTCCTAGAGCAGTATCATCAGCTAGCCTGCTAATGCTATCTGTTTCAGAACAGCTTCTCCTAGAGCAGTATCATCAGCTAGCCTGCTAATGCTATCTGTTTCAGAACAGCTTCTCCTAGAGCAGTATCATCAGCTAGCCTGCTAATGCTATCTGTTTCAGAACAGCTTCTCCTAGAGCAGTATCATCAGCTAGCCTGCTAATGCTATCTGTTTCAGAACAGCTTCTCCTAGAGCAGTATCATCAGCTAGCCTGCTAATGCTATCTGTTTCAGAAATGAATGAAAATAAATAAACGGTTGTTTGTTGTGTAAAGTGTTTTGTCATTAGGTCATCCTCCCCCTTTTTTTAATGTAACTGTTATGTCTGTGTCCCATTGTTGTTGCTACAATATTTATTGAATTATATATTTTCCCTTTCAAATAAAAGCAAAATTATGAAAAAAAACAAACAGAATTTTTATTATTTTTCATCACATTGCATGCATGACATGTTTAAAATAAAATGTCATTCAGTTCCACAGACAAAGAACTGTGTCTCGTTGGCTGTTCTTGACTTTGCCCCTGTAGGCATGTTACACATACATTTAATTGATGTCGCAAAACAAACTTCTGGTAGAAATATATAGGCTTGCTTCAGGAGATGGAGTGAGTGTCATGACTTGAATTAAACCCAATGTCACACAGATGAGCTCAAATCAAATATCCGCGGGGCTGTCAGCCTCGAACACAACAAACAGTTTCCTTTCAATATACAACCCAGAAAAACTGTTTCCTTTCAATATACAACCCAGACAAACTGTTCCCCTTCAATATACAACCCAGACCAACTGTTCCCCTTCAATATACAACCCAGACAAACTGTTCCCCTTCAATATACAACCCAGACAAACTGTTTCCTTTCAATATACAACCCAGACAAACTGTTTCCTTTCAATATACAACCCAGACAAACTGTTCCCCTTCAATATACAACCCAGACCAACTGTTCCCCTTCAATATACAACCCAGACAAACTGTTCCCCTTCAATATACAACCCAGACCAACTGTTCCCCTTCAATATACAACCCAGACAAACTGTTCCCCTTCAATATACAACCCAGACCAACTGTTCCCCTTCAATATACAACCCAGACAAACTGTTCCCCTTCAATATACAACCCAGACAAACTGTTTCCCTTCAATATACAACCCATACCAACTGTTTCCCTTCAATATACAACCCATACCAACTGTTTCCCTTCAATATACAACCCAGACAAACTGTTTCCCTTCAATATACAACCCAGACAAACTGTTCCCCTTCAATATACAACCCAGACAAACTGTTCCCCTTCAATATACAACCCAGACAAGCTGTTCCCCTTCAATATACAACCCAGACAAACTGTTCCCCTTCAATATACAACCCAGATAAACTGTCCCTTCAATATACAACCCAGACAAACTGTTCCCCTTCAATATACAACCCAGACAAACTGTTCCCCTTCAATATACAACCCAGACAAACTGTTCCCCTTCAATATACAACCCAGACAAACTGTTCCCCTTCAATATACAACCCAGATAAACTGTTCCCCTTCAATATACAACCCAGACAAACTGTTCCCCTTCAATATACAACCCAGACAAACTGTTCCCCTTCAATATACAACCCAGACAAACTGTTCCCCTTCAATATACAACCCAGACAAACTGTTCCCCTTCAATATACAACCCAGACAAACTGTTCCCCTTCAATATACAACCCAGATAAACTGTTCCCCTTCAATATACAACCCAGACAAACTGTTCCCCTTCAATATACAACCCAGACAAACTGTTCCCCTTCAATATACAACCCAGACAAACTGTTCCCCTTCAATATACAACCCAGACAAACTGTTCCCCTTCAATATACAACCCAGACAAACTGTTCCCCTTCAATATACAACCCAGACAAACTGTTCCCCTTCAATATACAACCCAGACAAACTGTTCCCCTTCAATATACAACCCAGACAAACTGTTCCCCTTCAATATACAACCCATACCAACTGTTTTGTTTCAAATTGCACCCAATAAATCAAAGTGTCATGCGAATGTACATAACTCACCCAGAATCTAGGTAAAAAAAAAAACGTCATCTAGCTGATATTGAGATGTATGATATTATCACCAGTCTGTCCGTGGTGAGTGATGAATGCCAGTGGTGGATGATGTGGTTGAGGGAATACAACAATAATGCTGCTTGACATTGTGGATGTTTAGGATCAATCAAAATGCAGGTAATGGACTAGCTAGATCATTTGTAGCCTGTAACACTGCAAATGTGTAACACTGCAAACCCTGTAGCTCTGCAAATGAACAACAATCTACAGTATTTCATTACAGCCACAAGAAACAATTGTAGATTAATAATGGTTAAAGAAATTAGATATCGGCTCCTTAGTTCCTTCCCAATGCTTGCAATATTTCCATGTCTATCCAAGTCTTAGGGCCCCAGACTGGGGTAAGGATGGAACACCAGACTGGGGTAAGGAATGAACATACGACTGGGGTAAGGCTGGAACACCACCAGACTGGGGTAAGGATGGAACACCGGACGGGTAAGGAATGAACACCAGACTGTGGTAAGGGTTAAACACCAGACGGGGGTAAGGCTGGAACACCAGACTGGGGTAAGGGTTGAACACCAGACTGTGGTAAGGGTTAAACACCAGACTGGGGTAAGGGTTAAACACCAGACTGGGGTAAGGCTGGAACACCAGACTGGGGTAAGGCTGGAACACCAGACTGGGGTAAGGGTTGAACACCAGACTGTGGTAAGGGTTAAACACCAGACTGGGGTAAGGCTGGAACACCACCAGACTGGGGTAAGGGTTGAACACCAGACTGGGGTAAGGATGGAACACCAGACTGTGGTAAGGCTGGAACACCAGACTGGGGTAAGGATGGAACACCAGACTGGGGTAAGGGTTAAACACCAGACTGGAGTAAGGGTTAAACACCAGACTGGGGTAAGGCTGGAACACCACCAGACTGGGGTAAGGGTTGAACACCAGACTGGGGTAAGGATGGAACACCAGACTGTGGTAAGGCTGGAACACCAGACTGGGGTAAGGATGGAACACCAGACTGGGGTAAGGGTTAAACACCAGACTGGGGTAAGGCTGGAACACCAGACTGGGGTAAGGGTTAAACACCAGACTGGAGTAAGGGTTAAACACCAGACTGGGGTAAGGGTGGAACACCACCAGACTGGGGTAAGGCTGGAACACCAGACTGGGGTAAGGGTTAAACACCAGACTGGAGTAAGGGTTAAACACCAGACTGGGGTAAGGCTGGAACACCACCAGACTGGGGTAAGGGTTGAACACCAGACTGGGGTAAGGATGGAACACCAGACTGTGGTAAGGCTGGAACACCAGACTGGGGTAAGGATGGAACACCAGACTGGGGTAAGGGTTAAACACCAGACTGGGGTAAGGCTGGAACACCAGACTGGGGTAAGGGTTAAACACCAGACTGGAGTAAGGGTTAAACACCAGACTGGGGTAAGGGTGGAACATCACCAGACTGGGGTAAGGCTGGAACACCAGACTGGGGTAAGGGTTAAACACCAGACTGGGGTAAGGGTTAAACACCAGACTGGGGTAAAGGTTTGAACACCAGACAGGGGTAAAGGTTTGAACACCAGACTGGAGTAAGGGTTAAACACCAGACTGGGGTAAGGCTGGAACACCACCAGACTGGGGTAAGGCTGGAACACCACCAGACTGGGGTAAGGGTTAAACACCACACTGGGGTAAGGGTTAAACACCAGACTGGGGTAAGGCTGGAACACCAGACTGGGGTAAGGGTTAAACACCAGACTGGGGTAAGGGTTAAACACCAGACTGGGGTAAGGCTGGAACACCAGACTGGGGTAAGGGTTAAACACCAGACTGGGGTAAGGATGGAACACCAGACTGGGGTAAGGATGGAACACCAGACTGGGGTAAGGATGGAACACCAGACTGGGGTAAGGATGGAACACCAGACTGGGGTAAGGGTTAAACACCAGACTGGGGTAAGGGTTAAACACCAGACTGGGGTAAGGGTTAAACACCAGACTGGTACACATGTTGTTGAGGCCCTAAAGCCTTGACACCTACGGTACACATGTTGTTGAGGCCCTAAAATAGTACTTAGGCTGCGTTTTCACAGGCAGCCCAATTATTTTTTACTGCTAATTGGTCTTTTGACTAATCACATCAGATCTCTTTCAGAGCTGATCTGATTGGTCAAAAGACCAATTAGTGAAAATGAGATCAGAATTGGTCTGTCTGTGTTAATTGTGCCAAATGGCTTTTTTACAGGTCTTTCACAAATCATTCATAGTCCTCAGATGGGAAGTTCTATGTTATAGTCCTCAGATGGGAAGTTCTATGTTATAGTCCTCAGATGGGAAGTTCTATGTTATAGTCCTCAGATGGGAAGTTCTATGTTATAGTCCTCAGATGGGAAGTTCCATGTTATAGTCCTCAGATGGGAAGTTCTATGTTATAGTCCTCAGATGGGAAGTTCCATGTTATAGTCCTCAGATGGGAAGTTCCATGTTATAGTCCTCAGATGGGAAGTTCTATGTTATAGTCCTCAGATGGGAAGTTCCATGTTATAGTCCTCAGATGGGGAGTTCTATGTTATAGTCCTCAGTTGGGAAGTTCTATGTTATAGTCCTCAGATGGGAAGTTCTATGTTATAGTCCTCAGTTGGGAAGTTCTATGTTATAGTCCTCAGATGGGAAGTTCTATGTTATAGTCCTCAGATGGGAAGTTCTATGTTATAGTCCTCAGTTGGGAAGTTCTATGTTATAGTCCTCAGATGGGAAGTTCCATGTTATAGTCCTCAGATGGGAAGTTCTATGTTATAGTCCTCAGATGGGGAGTTCTATGTTATAGTCCTGAGATGGGAAGTTCTATGTTATAGTCCTCAGATGGGAAGTTCTATGTTATAGTCCTCAGATGGGCAGTTCTATGTTATAGTCCTCAGATGGGAAGTTCCATGTTATAGTCCTCAGATGGGAAGTTCTATGTTATAGTCCTCAGATGGGGAGTTCTATGTTATAGTCCTCAGATGGGGAGTTCTATGTTATAGTCCTCAGATGGGAAGTTCTATGTTATAGTCCTCAGATGGGAAGTTCTATGTTATAGTCCTCAGATGGGCAGTTCTATGTTATAGTCCTCAGATGGGCAGTTCTATGTTATAGTCGTCAGATGGGAAGTTCTATGTTATAGTCCTCAGATGGGAAGTTCTATGTTATAGTCCTCAGATGGGGAGTTCTATGTTATAGTCCTCAGATGGGAAGTTCTATGTTATAGTCCTCAGATGGGCAGTTCTATGTTATAGTCCTCAGATGGGCAGTTCTATGTTATAGTCGTCAGATGGGAAGTTCTATGTTATAGTCCTCAGATGGGGAGTTCTATGTTATAGTCCTCAGATGGGCAGTTCTATGTTATAGTCCTCAGATGGGCAGTTCTATGTTATAGTCGTCAGATGGGAAGTTCCATGTTATAGTCCTCAGATGGGAAGTTCCATGTTATAGTCCTCAGATGGGAAGTTCTATGTTATAGTCCTCAGATGGGAAGTTCTATGTTATAGTCCTCAGATGGGAAGTTCTATGTTATAGTCCTCAGATGGGAAGTTCCATGTTATAGTCCTCGGTTGGGTGGTTCAATGTCGTCGTGCACATCTTCACTTCAGAGTGTAAGAGTGGTAAAGAATGCTAGAATAAGTGTCAGAACGCTACAGCAGTGCTGATGGAAGGATGCCAGGAAGACAGACAGGAATCTCCACCGATGGCAATGTTCAGTGTAAAAGCACTCTGAACAAAGGACCAAGGCCAGACAGAATCAGTTATGTATGGAATCACAATAGAGTGCAGACACAGGAAGTTACTCTAACTAGAAGCTACATTGCCACATTTACCAGGATATAAATGAATTTAGCATAATATTAATGCATCATACAGTATATCTGACTTCATTATGTGTTGCAGCCTTTTCCCCAGTGAAACGCATTGATCACACCCCCTGGAATCAAATGGAAATGGAAAACATGGACAAAGAAAGGCAGACTTTGCTTTTTGTTACAATATTAACATAACAGTAATTCAATATCTATTCCCCCAATAACCAACCGTCTGAAATAAAAACAACTATTCCCCTTTAGTCACGGCCACACATTTAAAATGCAGAACACATTAAATATTTATGGACGTATCAACCCAATATCTTCAGGGACGTAGATTACACCAGACAGCCTGTAGATTACACCAGACAGCCTGTAGATTACACCAGACAGCCTGTAGACTACACCAGACAGCCTGTAGACTACACCAGACAGCCTGTAGATTACACCAGACAGGCTGTAGACTACACCAGACAGCCTGTAGATTACACCAGACAGCCTGTAGATTACACCAGATAGCCTGTAGACTACACCAGACAGCCTGTAGATTACACCAGACAGCCTGTAGATTACACCAGACAGCCTGTAGACTACACCAGACAGCCTGTAGATTACACCAGATGCCTGTAGATTACACCAGATGCCTGTAGATTACACCAGATAGCCTGTAGACTACACCAGATAGCCTGTAGATTACACCAGACAGCCTGTAGATTACACCAGATAGCCTGTAGACTACACCAGACAGCCTGTAGACTACACCAGACAGGCTGTAGACTACACCAGACAGGCTGCGGGGAAGAAATGGTGCTACTCTGATTTAAGCATACAAAAGCAGAAAAGATACCCGGATGAATATACTAACTCAATTATAAGACATTTCAACTTTTTAAAAGACTTTGTTTTTTGCAGCTAAAACATACTTTCCCCAGGAGAGTAAAACATTGACTGTGAAAAGGAGAAGTGCCATATTAAAATATACAGTAGCATATGATTCCAAATGGTTTTGAAAACAGCATTTAACATCTCACTAAGAACATACAAAAACTTTAAAATGGATTAAACAAATGTGTGTGTGTGTGTGTGTGTGTGTGTGTGTGTGTGTGTGTGTGTGTCATTGGAGTCAGTAAGGTTAACTGGGAGAGAGAAGTGCCATACTAAAATATACCTTGGACTCTAAATGGCTTTGTAGAAAACCCTGATGTACATTACATGGATGAAACGGATGGTGCATGCTGGAGTGGGTTCAGTGGGGTTGTCTGTGGCTGGAGGGAGCTGTCTGAGCTCACATGCATTCATCCATTTATCCACACCGCCTTGGGCATGCTCAGTCTGTCACAAATCTCATTAGAACATAAACACAACGTTCAAACCATTTCCTATCTGTTCCTGTAAAAAGGTTGAGCTGACCATTAGCCCTGGGCAGGTAGACAACAACTGGGAGAAATGGTCTGGAGAGATGATTGGTCCCATAAATGGTCTGGAGAGATGATTGGTCCCATAAATGGTCTGGAGAGATGATTGGTCCCATAAATGGTCTGGAGAGATGATTGGTCCCATAAATGGTATGGAGAGATGATTGGTCCCATAAATGGTATGGAGAAATGATTGGTCCCATAAATGGTCTGGAGAGATGACTGGTCCCATAAATGGTTTGGAGAGATGATTGGTCCCATAAATGCTCTTGAGAGGTGATTGGTGACATTAATGATCTAGAGAGGTGATTGGTGACATTAATGATCTTGAGAGGTGATTGGTGACATTAATGATCTAGAGAGGTGATTGGTGACATTAATGATCTAGAGAGGTGATTGGTGACATTAATGGTCTAGAGAATGTGATTGGTGACATTAATGGTCTGGAGAGGTGATTGGTGACATTAATGGTCTGGAGAGATGTCATTGGTGGGATAAATGTTCTGGAGAGGTGATTGGTGACATTAATGGTCTGGAGAGATGTCATTGGTGGGATAAATGTTCTGGAGAGAGGTAATTGGTGAGGCTTGTCACCATTTGCTTCTATTGAAGACCATTGGTTATGTTGCCTTAACAGTACATTGGTTTGACCACTGACCGGCAGAGACCAGGGGAACAGACAGTGGCATCTTTGCAGGCTACAGTTTTGAAGTTGATCAATCTATTTGAGCTGGGCATGCAGGGTAATTAAAACCCACCATCACTAACACATTAACAGAAATGGAACTACCATGAAACCAGCAGGGCACTTGAGACCAGAACTATAATGGTAATACATGTGAACAATAAGAGCAAATGAGATTCAGCTGTTTTTTGTTAATTCAAGTCTTAAATGTTAAATCTCCTGCACCCAGAGAGTCAGAGAGGAAAAGGAGTGGTCCCCTCAGCCCTCCGCTTGTCTGTTCTCCTCAGCAGCTGTGTTGGCCGGAACACACACGCACACGCGCACACACACACACACACACACACACACACACACACACACACACACACACACACACACACACACACACACACACACACACACACACACACACACACACACACACACACACACACACACACACACACACAGTGAGCGTCTGGATCAATAGCCATTGCTGGTGGTTCATTGTTCCATAAATCCTCTCGCTCGAGGGAATCCGTCATGCACAGCTGTGGAATAGAGGCAGGGGAACACTGAAACAACAGTGATTTTGGCGAGACGTTCGAGCTTGAGACGGTGTCCTCCTGCTGCTAAAAAATTCTTCAGAAAAGTTTTACAGAACATTTTCTTCCCTGTTATTGTGAGGCTGACTGGTTGCTGAGGGATACGGCATAATGAATCAACACACATAAATCCTGCAGGACTGGTACACTAATTAAAAAGTATTCTCCACGGCCAAAACAATGTTAGAATTGCAGACACCACATCAAAGAAAGTGTAAATTTGACATTTGTGAAAATAGCTATTGAGTGGAGAGGAGGGAAAGAGAGTCCTGGTTGGTTGTAGCAGGATATCTCCAACCCAGCGTTGTATTAATGTCCTGGGTCTCTAGTCCAGTGAGGAGTAAATACTCACCTCTAGTTCAGTGAGGGGGCTATCTATGGCTCTGATGCTGCTGTGTATTCACCTCTAGTTCAGTGAGGGGGCTATCCATGGCTCTGATGCTGCTGTGTATTCACCTCTAGTCCAGTGAGGGGGCTATCTATGGCTCTGATGCTGCTGTGTAAATACTCACCTCTAGTTCAGTGAGGGGGCTATCTATGGCTCTGATGCTGCTGTGTATTCACCTCTAGTTCAGTGAGGGGGCTATCCATGGCTCTGATGCTGCTGTGTATTCACCTCTAGTCCAGTGAGGGGGCTATCTATGGCTCTGATGCTGCTGTGTTAATACTCACCTCTAGTCCAGTGAGGGGGCTATCTATGGCTCTGATGCTGCTGTGTATTCACCTCTAGTTCAGTGAGGGGGCTATCCATGGCTCTGATGCTGCTGTGTATTCACCTCTAGTCCAGTGAGGGGGCTATCTATGGCTCTGATGCTGCTGTGTAAATACTCACCTCTAGTCCAGTGAGGGGGCTATCCATGGCTCTGATGCTGCTGTGTATTCACCTCTAGTCCAGTGAGGTGTAAATATTCACCTCTAGTCCAGTGAGGGGGCTATCCATGGCTCTGATGCTGCTGTGTATTCACCTCTAGTCCAGTGAGGTGTAAATATTCACCTCTAGTCCAGTGAGGTGTAAATATTCACCTCTAGTCCAGTGAGGGAGCTATCCATGGCTCTGATGCTGCTGTGTATTCACCTCTAGTCAAGTGAGGTGTAAATATTCACCTCTAGTCCAGTGAGGTGTAAATATTCACCTCTAGTCCAGTGAGGGGGCTATCCATGGCTCTGATGCTGCTGTGTATTCACCTCTAGTCAAGTGAGGTGTAAATATTCACCTCTAGTCCAGTGAGGTGTAAATATTCACCTCTAGTCCAGTGAGGGGGCTATCTATGGCTCTGATGCTGCTGTGTTAATACTCACCTCTAGTCCAGTGAGGGGGCTATCCATGGCTCTGATGCTGCTGTGTATTCACCTCTAGTCCAGTTAGGTGTAAATATTCACCTCTAGTCCAGTGAGGGGGCTATCTATGGCTCTGATGCTGCTGTGTAAATATTCACCTCTAGTTCAGTGAGGGGGCTATCTATGGCTCTGATGCTGCTGTGTAAATACTCACCTCTAGTTCAGTGAGGGGGCTATCCATGGCTCTGATGCTGCTGTGTATTCACCTCTAGTCCAGTGAGGGGGCTATCTATGGCTCTGATGCTGCTGTGTAAATATTCACCTCTAGTTCAGTGAGGGGGCTATCCATGGCTCTGACGCTGCTGTGTAAATATTCACCTCTAGTTCAGTGAGGGGGCTATCCATGGCTCTGATGCTGCTGTGTATTCACCTCTAGTTCAGTGAGGGGGCTATCCATGGCTCTGATGCTGCTGTGTATTCACCTCTAGTCCAGTGAGGTGTAAATATTCACCTCTATTTCAGAGAGGGGGCTATCTATGGCTCTGATGCTGCTGTGTTAATATTCACCTCTAGTCCAGTGAGGGGGCTATCCATGGCTCTGATGCTGCTGTGTATTCACCTCTAGTTCAGTGAGGGGGCTATCCATGGCTCTGATGCTGCTGTGTATTCACCTCTAGTCCAGTGAGGGGGCTATCTATGGCTCTGATGCTGCTGTGTAAATATTCATCTATGGCTCTGATGCTGCTGTGTATTCACCTCTAGTCCAGTGAGGGGGCTATCTATGGCTCTGATGCTGCTGTGTATTCACCTCTAGTCCAGTGAGGGGGATATCTATGGCTCTGATGCTGCTGTGTATTCACCTCTAGTCCAGTGAGGTGTAAATATTCACCTCTATTTCAGAGAGGGGGCTATCTATGGCTCTGATGCTGCTGTGTTAATATTCACCTCTAGTCCAGTGAGGGGGCTATCCATGGCTCTGATGCTGCTGTGTATTCACCTCTAGTTCAGTGAGGGGGCTATCCATGGCTCTGATGCTGCTGTGTATTCACCTCTAGTCCAGTGAGGGGGCTATCTATGGCTCTGATGCTGCTGTGTAAATATTCATCTCTGGCTCTGATGCTGCTGTGTATTCACCTCTAGTCCAGTGAGGTGTAAATATTCACCTCTATTTCAGAGAGGGGGCTATCTATGGCTCTGATGCTGCTGTGTTAATATTCACCTCTAGTCCAGTGAGGGGGCTATCCATGGCTCTGATGCTGCTGTGTATTCACCTCTAGTCCAGTGAGGGGGCTATCTATGGCTCTGATGCTGCTGTGTATTCACCTCTAGTCCAGTGAGGGGGATATCTATGGCTCTGATGCTGCTGTGTATTCACCTCTAGTCCAGTGAGGTGTAAATATTCACCTCTAGTCCAGTGAGGGGGCTATCCATGGCTCTGATGCTGCTGTGTATTCACCTTTAGTCCAGTGAGGGGGCTATCTATGGCTCTGATGCTGCTGTGTAAATATTCACCTCTAGTTCAGTGAGGGGGCTATCCATGGCTCTGATGCTTCTGTGTATTCACCTCTAGTCCAGTGAGGGGGCTATCTATGGCTCTGATGCTGCTGTGTAAATATTCACCTCTAGTTCAGTGAGGGGGCTATCCATGGCTCTGATGCTGCTGTGTATTCACCTCTAGTTCAGTGAGGGGGCTATCCATGGCTCTGATGCTGCTGTGTAAATATTCACCTCTAGTTCAGTGAGGGGGCTATCTATGGCTCTGATGCTGCTGTGTATTCACCTCTAGTTCAGTGAGGGGGCTATCCATGGCTCTGATGCTGCTGTGTAAATATTCACCTCTAGTTCAGTGAGGGGGCTATCTATGGCTCTGATGCTGCTGTGTTAATATTCACCTCTAGTTCAGTGAGGGGGCTATCCATGGCTCTGATGCTGCTGTGTTAATATTCACCTCTAGTCCAGTGAGGGGGCTATCCATGGCTCTGATGCTGCTGTGTATTCACCTCTGGTTCAGTGAGGGGGCTATCCATGGCTCTGATGCTGCTGTGTATTCACCTCTAGTCCAGTGAGGTGTAAATATTCACCTCTATTTCAGTGAGGGGGCTATCTATGGCTCTGATGCTGCTGTGTTAATATTCACCTCTAGTCCAGTGAGGGGGCTATCCATGGCTCTGATGCTGCTGTGTATTCACCTCTAGTTCAGTGAGGGGCTATCCATGGCTCTGATGCTGCTGTGTATTCACCTCTAGTCCAGTGAGGGGGCTATCTATGGCTCTGATGCTGCTGTGTAAATATTAATCTATGGCTCTGATGCTGCTGTGTATTCACCTCTAGTCCAGTGAGGTGTAAATATTCACCTCTATTTCAGTGAGGGGGCTATCTATGGCTCTGATGCTGCTGTGTTAATATTCACCTCTAGTCCAGTGAGGGGGCTATCCATGGCTCTGATGCTGCTGTGTATTCACCTCTTGTCCAGTGAGGGGGCTATCTATGGCTCTGATGCTGCTGTGTATTCACCTCTAGTCCAGTGAGGGGGATATCTATGGCTCTGATGCTGCTGTGTAAATACTCACCTCTAGTTCAGTGAGGGGGCTATCCATGGCTCTGATGCTGCTGTGTATTCACCTCTAGTCCAGTGAGGTGTAAATATTCACCTCTAGTCCAGTGAGGTGTAAATATTCACCTCTAGTCCAGTGAGGGGGCTATCCATGGCTCTGATGCTGCTGTGTATTCACCTCTAGTCCAGTGAGGGGGCTATCTATGGCTCTGATGCTGCTGTGTAAATACTCACCTCTGGCTCTGATGCTGCTGTGTATTCACCTCTAGTCCAGTGAGGTGTAAATATTCACCTCTATTTCAGAGAGGGGGCTATCTATGGCTCTGATGCTGCTGTGTTAATATTCACCTCTAGTCCAGTGAGGGGGCTATCCATGGCTCTGATGCTGCTGTGTATTCACCTCTAGTCCAGTGAGGGGGCTATCTATGGCTCTGATGCTGCTGTGTATTCACCTCTAGTCCAGTGAGGGGGATATCTATGGCTCTGATGCTGCTGTGTATTCACCTCTAGTCCAGTGAGGTGTAAATATTCACCTCTAGTCCAGTGAGGGGGCTATCCATGGCTCTGATGCTGCTGTGTATTCACATCTAGTCCAGTGAGGGGGCTATCTATGGCTCTGATGCTGCTGTGTAAATATTCACCTCTAGTTCAGTGAGGGGGCTATCCATGGCTCTGATGCTTCTGTGTATTCACCTCTAGTCCAGTGAGGGGGCTATCTATGGCTCTGATGCTGCTGTGTAAATATTCACCTCTAGTTCAGTGAGGGGGCTATCCATGGCTCTGATGCTGCTGTGTATTCACCTCTAGTTCAGTGAGGGGGCTATCCATGGCTCTGATGCTGCTGTGTAAATATTCACCTCTAGTTCAGTGAGGGGGCTATCTATGGCTCTGATGCTGCTGTGTATTCACCTCTAGTTCAGTGAGGGGGCTATCCATGGCTCTGATGCTGCTGTGTAAATATTCACCTCTAGTTCAGTGAGGGGGCTATCTATGGCTCTGATGCTGCTGTGTTAATATTCACCTCTAGTTCAGTGAGGGGGCTATCCATGGCTCTGATGCTGCTGTGTTAATATTCACCTCTAGTCCAGTGAGGGGGCTATCCATGGCTCTGATGCTGCTGTGTATTCACCTCTGGTTCAGTGAGGGGGCTATCCATGGCTCTGATGCTGCTGTGTATTCACCTCTAGTCCAGTGAGGTGTAAATATTCACCTCTATTTCAGTGAGGGGGCTATCTATGGCTCTGATGCTGCTGTGTTAATATTCACCTCTAGTCCAGTGAGGGGGCTATCCATGGCTCTGATGCTGCTGTGTATTCACCTCTAGTTCAGTGAGGGGCTATCCATGGCTCTGATGCTGCTGTGTATTCACCTCTAGTCCAGTGAGGGGGCTATCTATGGCTCTGATGCTGCTGTGTAAATATTAATCTATGGCTCTGATGCTGCTGTGTATTCACCTCTAGTCCAGTGAGGTGTAAATATTCACCTCTATTTCAGTGAGGGGGCTATCTATGGCTCTGATGCTGCTGTGTTAATATTCACCTCTAGTCCAGTGAGGGGGCTATCCATGGCTCTGATGCTGCTGTGTATTCACCTCTTGTCCAGTGAGGGGGCTATCTATGGCTCTGATGCTGCTGTGTATTCACCTCTAGTCCAGTGAGGGGGATATCTATGGCTCTGATGCTGCTGTGTAAATACTCACCTCTAGTTCAGTGAGGGGGCTATCCATGGCTCTGATGCTGCTGTGTATTCACCTCTAGTCCAGTGAGGTGTA
This sequence comes from Oncorhynchus mykiss, assembly GCF_057628025.1. Lineage (NCBI taxonomy): Eukaryota > Metazoa > Chordata > Actinopteri > Salmoniformes > Salmonidae > Oncorhynchus > Oncorhynchus mykiss. Next base: position 16,232,875 of record NC_143039.1, read on the forward strand.
AATATTCACCTCTAGTCCAGTGAGGTGTAAATATTCACCTCTAGTCCAGTGAGGGGGCTATCCATGGCTCTGATGCTGCTGTGTATTCACCTCTAGTCCAGTGAGGGGGCTATCTATGGCTCTGATGCTGCTGTGTATTCACCTCTAGTCCAGTGAGGGGGATATCTATGGCTCTGATGCTGCTGTGTATTCACCTCTAGTCCAGTGAGGTGTAAATATTCACCTCTAGTCCAGTGAGGGGGCTATCCATGGCTCTGATGCTGCTGTGTATTCACCTCTAGTCCAGTGAGGTGTAAATATTCACCTCTATTTCAGTGAGGGGGCTATCTATGGCTCTGATGCTGCTGTGTTAATATTCACCTCTAGTCCAGTGAGGGGGCTATCCATGGCTCTGATGCTGCTGTGTATTCACCTCTAGTCCAGTGAGGGGGCTATCTATGGCTCTGATGCTGCTGTGTAAATATTAATCTATGGCTCTGATGCTGCTGTGTATTCACCTCTAGTCCAGTGAGGTGTAAATATTCACCTCTATTTCAGTGAGGGGGCTATCTATGGCTCTGATGCTGCTGTGTTAATATTCACCTCTAGTCCAGTGAGGGGGCTATCCATGGCTCTGATGCTGCTGTGTATTCACCTCTAGTTCAGTGAGGGGCTATCCATGGCTCTGATGCTGCTGTGTAAATATTCACCTCTAGTCCAGTGAGGGGGCTATCTATGGCTCTGATGCTGCTGTGTATTCACCTCTAGTCCAGTGAGGGGGATATCTATGGCTCTGATGCTGCTGTGTAAATACTCACCTCTAGTTCAGTGAGGGGGCTATCCATGGCTCTGATGCTGCTGTGTATTCACCTCTAGTCCAGTGAGGTGTAAATATTCACCTCTAGTCCAGTGAGGTGTAAATATTCACCTCTAGTCCAGTGAGGGGGCTATCCATGGCTCTGATGCTGCTGTGTATTCACCTCTAGTCCAGTGAGGGGGCTATCTATGGCTCTGATGCTGCTGTGTATTCACCTCTAGTCCAGTGAGGGGGATATCTATGGCTCTGATGCTGCTGTGTATTCACCTCTAGTCCAGTGAGGTGTAAATATTCACCTCTAGTCCAGTGAGGGGGCTATCCATGGCTCTGATGCTGCTGTGTATTCACCTCTAGTCCAGTGAGGGGGCTATCTATGGCTCTGATGCTGCTGTGTAAATATTCACCTCTAGTTCAGTGAGGGGGCTATCCATGGCTCTGATGCTTCTGTGTATTCACCTCTAGTCCAGTGAGGGGGCTATCTATGGCTCTGATGCTGCTGTGTAAATATTCACCTCTAGTTCAGTGAGGGGGCTATCCATGGCTCTGATGCTGCTGTGTATTCACCTCTGGTTCAGTGAGGGGGCTATCCATGGCTCTGATGCTGCTGTGTATTCACCTCTAGTCCAGTGAGGTGTAAATATTCACCTCTATTTCAGTGAGGGGGCTATCTATGGCTCTGATGCTGCTGTGTTAATATTCACCTCTAGTCCAGTGAGGGGGCTATCCATGGCTCTGATGCTGCTGTGTATTCACCTCTAGTTCAGTGAGGGGCTATCCATGGCTCTGATGCTGCTGTGTATTCACCTCTAGTCCAGTGAGGGGGCTATCTATGGCTCTGATGCTGCTGTGTAAATATTAATCTATGGCTCTGATGCTGCTGTGTATTCACCTCTAGTCCAGTGAGGTGTAAATATTCACCTCTATTTCAGTGAGGGGGCTATCTATGGCTCTGATGCTGCTGTGTTAATATTCACCTCTAGTCCAGTGAGGGGGCTATCCATGGCTCTGATGCTGCTGTGTATTCACCTCTAGTTCAGTGAGGGGCTATCTATGGCTCTGATGCTGCTGTGTATTCACCTCTTGTCCAGTGAGGGGGCTATCTATGGCTCTGATGCTGCTGTGTATTCACCTCTAGTCCAGTGAGGGGGATATCTATGGCTCTGATGCTGCTGTGTAAATACTCACCTCTAGTTCAGTGAGGGGGCTATCCATGGCTCTGATGCTGCTGTGTATTCACCTCTAGTCCAGTGAGGTGTAAATATTCACCTCTAGTCCAGTGAGGTGTAAATATTCACCTCTAGTCCAGTGAGGGGGCTATCCATGGCTCTGATGCTGCTGTGTATTCACCTCTAGTCCAGTGAGGGGGCTATCTATGGCTCTGATGCTGCTGTGTATTCACCTCTAGTCCAGTGAGGGGGATATCTATGGCTCTGATGCTGCTGTGTATTCACCTCTAGTCCAGTGAGGTGTAAATATTCACCTCTAGTCCAGTGAGGGGGCTATCCATGGCTCTGATGCTGCTGTGTATTCACCTCTATTCCAGTGAGGGGGCTATCTCTGGCTCTGATGCTGCTGTGTAAATATTCACATCTAGTTCAGTGAGGGGGCTATCCATGGCTCTGATGCTTCTGTGTATTCACCTCTAGTCCAGTGAGGGGGCTATCTATGGCTCTGATGCTGCTGTGTAAATATTCACCTCTAGTTCAGTGAGGGGGCTATCCATGGCTCTGATGCTGCTGTGTAAATATTCACCTCTAGTTCAGTGAGGGGGCTATCTATGGCTCTGATGCTGCTGTGTATTCACCTCTAGTTCAGTGAGGGGGCTATCCATGGCTCTGATGCTGCTGTGTAAATATTCACCTCTAGTTCAGTGAGGGGGCTATCTATGGCTCTGATGCTGCTGTGTTAATATTCACCTCTAGTTCAGTGAGGGGGCTATCCATGGCTCTGATGCTGCTGTGTTAATATTCACCTCTAGTCCAGTGAGGGGGCTATCCATGGCTCTGATGCTGCTGTGTATTCACCTCTGGTTCAGTGAGGGGGCTATCCATGGCTCTGATGCTGCTGTGTATTCACCTCTAGTCCAGTGAGGTGTAAATATTCACCTCTATTTCAGTGAGGGGGCTATCTATGGCTCTGATGCTGCTGTGTTAATATTCACCTCTAGTCCAGTGAGGGGGCTATCCATGGCTCTGATGCTGCTGTGTATTCACCTCTAGTTCAGTGAGGGGCTATCCATGGCTCTGATGCTGCTGTGTATTCACCTCTAGTCCAGTGAGGGGGCTATCTATGGCTCTGATGCTGCTGTGTAAATATTAATCTATGGCTCTGATGCTGCTGTGTATTCACCTCTTGTCCAGTGAGGGGGCTATCCATGGCTCTGATGCTGCTGTGTAAATATTCACCTCTAGTTCAGTGAGGGGGCTATCTATGGCTCTGATGCTGCTGTGTATTCACCTCTAGTCCAGTGAGGGGGATATCTATGGCTCTGATGCTGCTGTGTAAATACTCACCTCTAGTTCAGTGAGGGGGCTATCCATGGCTCTGATGCTGCTGTGTATTCACCTCTAGTTCAGTGAGGGGGCTATCTATGGCTCTGATGCTGCTGTGTATTCACCTCTAGTTCAGTGAGGGGCTATCCATGGCTCTGATGCTGCTGTGTAAATACTCACCTCTAGTTCAGTGAGGGGGCTATCCATGGCTCTGATGCTGCTGTGTATTCACCTCTAGTCCAGTGAGGTGTAAATATTCACCTCTAGTCCAGTGAGGTGTAAATATTCACCTCTAGTCCAGTGAGGGTGCTATCCATGGCTCTGATGCTGCTGTGTAAATACTCACCTCTAGTTCAGTGAGGGTGCTATCCATGGCTCTGATGCTGCTGTGTATTCACCTCTAGTTCAGTGAGGGGGCTATCTATGGCTCTGATGCTGCTGTGTTAATACTCACCTCTAGTTCAGTGAGGGGGCTATCCATGGCTCTGATGCTGCTGTGTATTCACCTCTAGTCCAGTGAGGTGGCTATCTATGGCTCTGATGCTGCTGTGTATTCACCTCTAGTTCAGTGAGGTGGCTATCTATGGCTCTGATGCTGCTGTGTTAATATTCACCAATAGTTCAGTGAGGTGGCTATCTATGGCTCTGATGCTGCTGTGTATTCATCTCTAGTTCAGTGAGGTGGCTATCTATGGCTCTGATGCTGCTGTGTTAATACTCACCTCTAGTTCAGTGAGGGGGCTATCCATGGCTCTGATGCTGCTGTGTAAATATTCACCTCTAGTTCAGTGAGGGGGCTATCTATGGCTCTGATGCTGCTGTGTTAATATTCACCTCTAGTTCAGTGAGGTGGCTATCTATGGCTCTGATGCTGCTGTGTTAATATTCACCTCTAGTTCAGTGAGGGGGCTATCCATGGCTCTGATGCTGCTGTGTTAATATTCACCTCTAGTCCAGTGAGGGGGCTATCCATGGCTCTGATGCTGCTGTGTATTCACCTCTGGTTCAGTGAGGGGGCTATCCATGGCTCTGATGCTGCTGTGTATTCACCTCTAGTCCAGTGAGGTGTACATATTCACCTCTATTTCAGTGAGGGGGCTATCTATGGCTCTGATGCTGCTGTGTTAATATTCACCTCTAGTCCAGTGAGGGGTCTATCCATGGCTCTGATGCTGCTGTGTATTCACCTCTAGTTCAGTGAGGGGGCTATCCATGGCTCTGATGCTGCTGTGTATTCACCTCTAGTCCAGTGAGGGGGCTATCTATGGCTCTGATGCTGCTGTGTAAATATTCACCTCTAGTCCAGTGAGGTGTAAATATTCACCTCTAGTCCAGTGAGGTGTAAATATTCACCTCTAGTCCAGTGAGGTGTAAATATTCACCTCTAGTCCAGTGAGGGGGCTATCCATGGCTCTGATGCTGCTGTGTTAATATTCACCTCTAGTCCAGTGAGGGGGCTATCCATGGCTCTGATGCTGCTGTGTATTCACCTCTAGTCCAGTTAGGTGTAAATATTCACCTCTAGTCCAGTGAGGGGGCTATCCATGGCTCTGATGCTGCTGTGTCAATATTCACCTCTAGTTCAGTGAGGGGGCTATCCATGGCTCTGATGCTGCTGTGTTAATCTTCACACTGACAATGCGCTGAGCTGGCGGAGCTCCATAGCCTTGGCTGTCCCTCTGCTCCTCTCCCCCCGTCTTGGTTCACCATATGCTGGATGGATCCCCAGGCTGGCCAGGCTGGCTAGTGGTTTGACTGACATCCAATGCTACTCTGCTCCTCTCCAGCCTGGTGCCTGGCTTGGTCCCTGGCTTGGTGTCTTTGGCTTAGGCTCTTTGGCAGAGGTCCAAATAGTAACTTTCCTGACACCTACCAAGGCATCCTGTTTCCACCAGCCCACGCAACAACCCCCGCACCAGACCTAGCCACAGCTTTGGCCTTGGCCCACTGGACTGTATCATGGCTTATCCAAACTCCAGCCATTCTCTCTCTCTCTCTCTCTCTCTCTCTCTCTCTCTCTCTCTCTCTCTCTCTCTCTCTCTCTCTCTCTCTCGGTTTATTTGTTTGTTTGTTTATCTCCAGACCTCCAGTTGCTACAGAAGTTCAACCAGCTCCCAGCTATATATGTTAATGAACCACAGGAGGGGTGGGGCTGTACATGTCTATCAGTTATAAATGTTAATGAACCACAGGAGGGGTGGGACTGTGGATGTCTACCAGCTGTATATGTTAATGAACCACAGGATGGGTGGGGCTGTAGATGTCTGTCCTTTTTCCACAGTGAGTGGGTTTTCTTATCTATGAAAGAAAAGACCCAGGTCTCCCACCTGGCCTCTCATTATCATGCAGGGTGGATAACCTCTCTCATTGTCATGCAGGGTGGATAACATCTCTCATTATCATGCAGGGTGGATAACCTCTCTCATTGTCATGCAGGGTGGATAACATCTCTCATTATCATGCAGGGTGGATAACATCTCTCATTATCATGCAGGGTGGATAACCTCTCTCATTGTCATGCAGGGTGGATAACATCTCTCATTATCATGCAGGGTGGATAACCTCTCTCATCATGCAGGGTGGATAACATCTCTCATTGTCATGCAGGGTGGATAACCTCTCTCATTATCATGCAGGGTGGATAACCTCTCTCATTGTCATGCAGGGTGGATAACATCTCTCATTATCATGCAGGGTGGATAACCTCTCTCATTGTCATGCAGGGTGGATAACATCTCTCATTATCATGCAGGGTGGATAACATCTCTCATTATCATGCAGGGTGGATAACCTCTCTCATTGTCATGCAGGGTGGATAACATCTCTCATTATCATGCAGGGTGGATAACCTCTCTCATCATGCAGGGTGGATAACATCTCTCATTATCATGCAGGGTGGATAACATCTCTCATTATCATGCAGGGTGGATAACCTCTCTCATTATCATGCAGGGCGGATAACCTCTCTCATTATCATGCAGGGTGGATAACCTCTCTCATTATCATGCAGGTTGGATAATCTCTCTCATTATCATGCAGGGTGGACAACATCTCTCATTATCATGCAGGGTGGATAACCTCTCTCATTATCATGCAGGGTGGACAACATATCTCATTATCATGCAGGGTGGATAACATCTCTCATTATCATGCAGGGTGGATAACATCTCCCATTATCATGCAGGGTGGATAACGTCTCTCATTATCATGCAGGGTGGATAACCTCTCTCATTATCATGCAGGGTGGATAACCTCTCTCATTATCATGCAGGGTGGATAACATCTCTCATTGTCATGCAGGGTGGATAACATCTCTCATTATCATGCAGGGTGGATAACCTCTCTCATTATCATGCAGGGTGGATAACATCTCTCACTATCATGCAGGGTGGATAACCTCTCCCATTATCATGCAGGGTGGATAACATCTCTCATTATCATGCAGGGTGGATAACCTCTCTCATTATCATGCAGGGCGGATAACCTCTCTCATTATCATGCAGGGTGGATAACCTCTCTCATTATCATGCAGGGTGGATAACCTCTCTCATTATCATGCAGGGTGGATAACCTCTCTCATCATGCAGGGTGGATAACATCTCTCATTATCATGCAGGGTGGATAACCTCTCTCATTATCATGCAGGGTGGATAACATCTCTCATTATCATGCAGGGTGGATAACCTCTCTCATTATCATGCAGGGTGGATAACATCTCTCATTATCATGCAGGGTGGATAACCTCTCTCATTATCATGCAGGGTGGATAACATCTCATCCCAGGGATGTCCCGAGAAACAAAACAAAAGCCCCACGCCTCCAATTCCCCCTGTTCTATAGAAACCCCCCTATAATACATTGAGCTTGGCTTGGGAATGATCAGCGGTGTACCATCACCACCCCCGGTTTCTCTATCTATCAACAACCAAACACATTGGCTTTCGTCCAAAATAGCACCCTATTCCCTACATAGTGCACTACTTTTGACCAGCCCACTATGGCCCCTGGTCAAAAGTAGTGCACTATATAGGGAATAGGGTGTTATTTCAGACACAGCCACTCCCTCCTGTTGAGCACTCCAACATTAATTTATTCAGGCATATTTAGCAGGACAAAGGGCCGAGGCCAGACCCTCCTGCCACTCACAGCTCGGCTAAGAGGGTCTGAAAGCCTTTTGTTATGGGGATTAGAACCATAGAACCCGGGGGGTAACTAAGGCATTATGCAGCGAGTGCAGAGAGAGACTGGTGACGATTGACACCCTGATACCTGACATCTCCACTTCTATCCATCAGGAAGCCTATAGGAATCATTATACAGCTGTCTGACTGTCTGCGGGACAGACGGACAGACAGCTGATTGACTGTATTTACATCTATGGGAAATGACTGGCCTGTCTCTGTCTATCTACAGTGTGTGTGTGTATTGTGCAGATAGTACACATCTTACGTCATAATGAATGGTCTCTGTCTGTGACAGTGAAGTCTGTGGATAATGCCATCCGTTTAAAGCTGTTAGGCATCATTATGTGTGACCCTTTCAGACATTGAAAAGGATTTGAAAACACCCCGATGTTAAGAGAGCCTGTTGGTACTCTCGTTATCTGGAGGACAGGATCTTCTCTAATTGTGTGTGCCTTGGACCAGAGCAGTGAGCATGGGCATGTCGCATGGCCACAAAAGGGACAAAGAGGAATTTAGAATGATGTTTAATTTTCCTCTTTAAAGGGGATAATATAATCATAAATATCCTGTATTGGTTTTTAGTTCAACTGTTACATTTCTTATAGTCAGATGTTTTAGTTTTGACAAAACATAAACAACAAATTGAATGGCCATTCATACTAGAATGACTAACATCACTGTTCCCCTTCTTTCTCTTATGGGATCATTCAGGAATGGATTCCCCTCCTAATAAAGATCTCATTCAAACCATTCACATTGGTCTAATACAGTCAACTCAATGTTACAGTCAACTCAATGTTAAACTGGTCTGTCTACTCTGTTGTCATGGTAATATCTACTTCTGTGAAGCAATGAAATGATCCAGCATGGCTTGGATAGGGGTAGTAGCCATGGAGATCAGTGGGGGTAGTAGTAGCCATGGAGATCAGTGGGGGTAGTAGTAGCCATGGAGATCAGTGGGGGTAGTGGTAGCCATGGAGATCAGTGGGGGTAGTAGTAGCCATGGAGATCAGTGGGGGTAGTAGTAGCCATGGAGACCAGTGGGGGTAGTAGTAGCCACACAGACCACTGGGCGGTAGTAGCCATGGAGACCAGTGGGGGTAGTAGTAGCCATGCAGACCAGTAGGGGTAGTAGCCATGGAGACCAGTGGGGGTAGTAGTAGCCATGGAGACCAGTGAGGGGTAGAAAGCTGGTGAGGAGGAGACGAAGAAGAGGTCCATGAGGGGTAGTGAGAGGCCAGTGAGGAGGAGTGGTGTGGTGGTGTGTAGGTCTGTGGGGGGTTGTGATTGGCCAGTGAGGAGGAGTGGCCTGGTGGTGTGTAGGTCTGTGGGGGGTTATGATTGGCCAGTGAGGAGGAATGGTCTGGTGGTGTGTAGACCGGTGACAGATAGTGGACCTGTGGTAGACTGACACTGAAGAGCCCTCCTGGGACACTTCAACCATGATGGAGGAGCACAGTGTTACAGTGGGGCTGTAGAGATATTTAATTAAGTGGGTAGCGCTAAGTACCATTAGCATAACTGTTGATTAGTCCTCCTCATTAGCAGCATCCACAGTTATCAACTATAGAACTGTAGCTAGTCTATATGACAGTATTGTACATCACCTATAGACCTGTAGCTAGTCTATATGACAGTATTGTACATCACCTATAGACCTGTAGCTAGTCTATATGACAGTATTGTACATCACCTATAGAACTGTAGCTAGTCTATATTACAGTATTGTACATCACCTATAGACCTGTAGCTAGTCTATATTACATCACCTATAGACCTGTAGCTAGTCTATATTACATCACCTGTAGACCTGTAGCTAGTCTATATTACATCACCTATAGACCTGTAGCTAGTCTATATTACATCACCTATAGAACTGTAGCTAGTCTATATTACAGTATTGTACATCACCTATAGAACTGTAGCTAGTTTATATTACATCACCTATAGACCTGTAGCTAGTCTATATGACAGTATTGTACATCACCTATAGACCTGTAGCTAGTCTATATTACAGTATTGTACATCACCTATAGAACTGTAGCTAGTCTATATGACAGTATTGTACATCACCTATAGACCTGTAGCTAGTCTATATGACAGTATTGTACATCACCTATAGACCTGTAGCTAGTCTATATGACAGTATTGTACATCACCTATAGACCTGTAGCTAGTCTATATGACAGTATTGTACATCACCTATAGACCTGTAGCTAGTCTATATTACATCACCTATAGACCTGTAGCTAGTCTATATGACAGTATTGTACATCACCTATAGACCTGTAGCTAGTCTATATTACAGTATTGAACATCACCTATAGAGCTGTAGCTAGTCTATATGACAGTAGTATTACAGTACAGCCCTGGGGTAAGACAGTCCTCTGGATTGAAGACATTAATGGCCTGCTGTGTCTTTAGGAAATCTCAAGTATGTATCTAGACACACGACACACGCACACATTTTATCCTTTCGTTAGATAACATCTTTCCTGACTGCAACCCAGTGAAGCCCCAGTGATGAACGCTACAGCTTGCGAGGTTAGACTCCATGCAGCTCTTTCAGCGGGGGAAGTGTAGTGGGATTATAACAGTGGGCTTCAATATCTGTCCTCTGCTGTTGCTTATCAGCCCTCCGCAGCTCACTGTGTGTGTCTTTTGTCTTTTGTGTGTGTGTGTGTGTGTGTGTGTGTGTGTGTGTGTGTGTGTGTGTGTGTGTGTGTGTGTGTGTGTGTGTGTGTGTGTGTGTGTGTGTGTGCGTGGCTTGGGTTTGTGTGTGTGTGTGTGTCTTTTGTGTGTGTGTGTGTGTGCGTGGCTTGGGTTTGTGTGTGTGTGTGTGCGTGGCTTGGGTTTGTGTGTGTGTGTGGCTTGTGTGTGTGTGTGCGTGGCTTGGGTTTGTGTGTGTGTGTGTGTGTGTGTGTGCGTGCGTGTGTGTGTGTGCGCGCTGCAGCTTCACATATCAACCTTGCTCCTGCCAGCAGTGTGACAGATTGTGTGTGAGGCACTCACATGCTACATCATTATTCTGAAGTGTATTGAAATGTGTCACATCCATGACAGACATAACTAGATGGCCTTATAGTAGCAGAAAACACAAAACTGTTCATCACATGACCTGTCAGTCGACCAATGAAGCAGGAGGATGTGGGCGTCCTCTTCCTGTTTGTTTTGATGCAGCTTTTGTTATTCTCCACGGCTTTTGTACGGTCTTGTCAGCTTCAATTCAACTTTATTCACTAAAGCGTGAAGCTTCACCAATGTCTTCCATTAGAAGGGTTCATCCCACTGCAATGTACGATACAGTAACAACATGTCAGACTCAAGACTTATGTGGGCTCTTCTGTCTGGCAGTTGGATTTACTCTTCAAGGGCGTTCGGGTTTCACTCATCCTGAACATCAGCTGCACTTTCTGTCTGGGGCTCCACCTCTGTATTTCGCTACACTCGCATTAACATCTGCTAACCATGTGTATGTGACAAATAAAATTAGATTTGATTTGATTTGATTTGTATTGAGGCCTTCTCCAAAGACGTTTCTGTTCAGGAGTCTGGACGGCCATCTTGATCCCGGGGTCCTAGATAGTCACGGTTGTGTCCCAAATGGAATCCCATTCCCTATATAATGCACTGCTTATGCCCCTATGGGCCCTGGTTAAAGGTCGTGCACTAAATAGGGAATAGGGTGCCATTTGGGACCAGAACATGCCCTTACATTACTGTAACTCAGACAGAGTGTGTGGGCGGGGCCAAGGAGAGAGAAAAAAAATGCCTACCAACCCAAATTGAAGTGGAGATGGGCTGATCATAGTTCTCTAATTAGTTTCAATGTTCTAATCTTAAAGGGGATTGGCCACGATTTATTTGTGTATCAAAACATTTTTGTTAGGATCCTCCAGTTGTTAGGACCCTCTGGTTGTTAGGATCCTCTGGTTGTTAGAATCCTCTGGTTGTTAGAATCCTCTGGTTGTTAGGATCCTCTGGTTGTTAGGAGCCTCCGGTTGTTAGGATCCTCTGGTTGTTAGGATCCTCTGGTTGTTAGGATCCTCTGGTTGTTAGGATCCTCTGGTTATTAGGCTCCTTCAGTTGTTAGGATCCTCTGGTTGTTAGGCTCCTTCAGTTGTTAGGATCCTCCAGTTGTTAGGATCCTCTGGTTGTTAGGATCTTCTGGTTGTTAGGATCCTCTGGTTGTTAGGCTCCTTCAGTTGTTAGGATACTCCAGTTGTTAGGATCCTCCGGTTGTTAGGATCCCCTGGTTGTTCGGATCCTCCGGTTGTTAGGATCCTCTGGTTGTTAGGATCCTCTGGTTGTTAGGATCCTCCGGTTGTTAGGATCCTCTGGTTGTTAGGATCCTCCGGTTGTTAGGATCCTCTGGTTGTTAGAATCCTCTGGTTGTTAGGATCCTCTGGTTATTAGGCTAATTCAGTTGTTAGGATCCTCCAGTTGTTAGGATCCTCCAGTTGTTAGGATCCTCTGGTTGTTAGGATCCTCTGGTTATTAGGCTCCTTCAGTTGTTAGGATCCTCTGGTTGTTAGGCTCCTTCAGTTGTTAGGATCCTCTGGTTGTTAGGCTCCTTCAGTTGTTAGGATCCTTCAGTTGTTAGGATCCTCTGGTTGTTAGGCTCCTTCAGTTGTTAGGATCCTCTGGTTGTTAGGCTCCTTCAGTTGTTAGGATCCTCCAGTTGTTAGGATCCTCTGGTTGTTAGGATCTTCTGGTTGTTAGGATCCTCTGGTTGTTAGGCTCCTTCAGTTGTTAGGATCCTCCAGTTGTTAGGATCCTCCAGTTGTTAGGATCCTCTGGTTGTTCGGATCCTCTGGTTGTTAGGATCCTCCAGTTGTTAGGATCCTCTGGTTGTTCGGATTCTCCAGTTGTTAGGATCCTCCGGTTGTTCGGATCCTCCGGGCGTTGTTAGGATCCTCTGGTTGTTAGGATCCTCCGGTTGTTAGGATCCTCTGGTTGTTAGGATCCTCTGGTTGTTAGGATCCTCTGGTTGTTAGGTACCATCAGTTGTTAGGATCCTCTGGTTGTTAGGATCCTCTTGTTGTTAGGATTCTCCAGCCCCATCAGACCATTAGACAACAGTCTGTTACATACATGAGGCTCAAGTATATTGTATCATTCTAATGAGACACTTTCCCTCACAGATAAACATGGTTTTGCAGTGTCTGCTTTTTGCTCCCCCAAAAGGCTAGGATTGCCTCAACACCAATATGAGGTTGGCATGATTTTCTATTTCAGCGGTTGCACAAATGAGGCCTCAGAGGCAGAAAAGGAAGTGTTGCAATTTCCACATGCATCGTGGGACACAGATTTTAGTATTTCTAAGAAACAGACTTGTGTTCCTTCCACAAACTCACACATAAAAAGTAAGATGCTACTCCTTTGCATAACTTCACACATGCAGTGAGGCTGATAGTAACAGGCCCATACGGACACATGCAGTGAGGCTGATAGTAACGGGCCCATGCGGACACATGCAGTGAGGCTGATAGTAACGGGCCCATGCGGACACATGCAGTGAGGCTGATAGTAACGGGCCCACACGGACACATGCAGTGAGGCTGATAGTAACGGGCCCATACGGACACATGCAGTGAGGCTGATAGTAACGGGCCCATACGGACACATGCAGCGAGGCTGATAGTAATGGGCCCATACGGACACATGCAGTGAGGCTGATAGTAACGGGCCCATACGGACGGACACATGCAGTGAGGCTGATAGTAACGAGCCCATACGGACACATGTATGTCACAGTGGGGGTGTATTCTTGGAACGCCTGCCCTGGGGGGGGGGGGGGGGGGGGGGGGGGGGTATTTAATGAGTTTGAGCTCCTGGATCCTTGGAGAACCATAGAGTAACATCTGACATGTAGAGAGCTGCATGCTATTTCAGTCACTGTTTGACAAAACAGTGGACCACAGACCTCTTAACAATAATCAGACTTAGGAGGAGGGCCCAGCAGAGAGAGAGAGAGAGAGAGGAGAGAGAGAGAGAGAGAGAGAGAGAGAGAGAGAGAGAGAGAGAGAGAGAGAGAGAGAGAGAGAGAGAGAGAGAGAGAGAGAGAGAGAGAGAGAGAGAGAGAGAGAGAGAGAGAGAGAGAGAGAGAGAGAGAGAGAGAGAGAGAGAGAGAGAGAGAGAGAGAGAGAGAGAGAATGGCTGGAGTTTGGATAAGCCATGATACAGAGTGTGTGTGTGTCTGTGTCTGTGTGTGTGTGCATGCTTGATAAACTCGGAGGTTACATTGAGGAGAAATATTCCACGTTCTTTCCTTTGAACAACAGCTGGACTCCCAGTGCCCACTCCTTCACCTTCCCTCCATCTATCAATCCCCTCCATCCATCAATCCCCTCCTCCATCTATCAATCCCCTCCTCCATCTATCAATCCCCTCCTCCATCCATCAATCCCCTCCTCCATCCATCAATCCCCTCCTCCATCTATCAATCCCCTCCTCCATCTATCAATCCCCTCCTCCATCTATCAATCCCCTCCTCCATCTATCAATCCCCTCCTCCATCCATCAATCCCCTCCTCTATCTATCAATCCCCTCCTCCATCTATCAATCCCCTCCTCCATCTATCAATCCCCTCCTCCATCCATCAATCCCCTCCTCTATCTATCAATCCCCTCCTCCATCTATCAATCCCCTCCTCCATCCATCAATCCCCTCCTCTATCTATCAATCCCCTCCTCCATCTATCAATCCCCTCCTCCATCTATCAATCCCCTCCTCCATCTATCAATCCCCTCCTCCATCTATCAATCCCCTCCTCCACCCATCAATCCCCTCCTCCATCCATCAATCCCCTCCTCCATCTATCAATCCCCTCCTCCATCTATCAATCCCCTCCTCCATCTATCAATCCCCTCCTCCATCTATCAATCCCCTCCTCCATCTATCAATCCCCTCCTCCATCTATCAATCCCCTCCTCCATCTATCAATCCCCTCCTCCACCCATCAATCCCCTCCTCCATCTATCAATCCCCTCCTCCATCTATCAATCCCCTCCTCCATCTATCAATCCCCTCCTCCACCCATCAATCCCCTCCTCCATCTATCAATCCCCTCCTCCATCTATCAATCCCCTCCTCCATCTATCAATCCCCTCCTCCATCTATCAATCCCCTCCTCCATCTATCAATCCCCTCCTCCACCCATCAATCCCCTCCTCCACCCATCAATCCCCTCCTCCATCCATCAATCCCCTCCTCCATCTATCAATCCCCTCCTCCATCTATCAATCCCCTCCTCCATCTATCAATCCCCTCCTCCATCTATCAATCCCCTCCTCCATCTATCAATCCCCTCCTCCACCCATCAATCCCCTCCTCCATCTATCAATCCCCTCCTCCATCTATCAATCCCCTCCTCCATCTAACAATCCCCTCCTCCATCCATCAATCCCCTCCTCCATCTATCAATCCCCTCCTCCACCCATCAATCCCCTCCTCCATCCATCAATCCCCTCCTCCATCTATCAATCCCCTCCTCCATCTATCAATCCCCTCCTCCATCTATCAATCCCCTCCTCCATCTATCAATCCCCTCCTCCATCTATCAATCCCCTCCTCCACCCATCAATCCCCTCCTCCATCCATCAATCCCCTCCTCCATCTATCAATCCCATCCTCCATCTATCAATCCCCTCCTCCATCTATCAATCCCCTCCTCCACCCATCAATCCCCTCCTCCATCTATCAATCCCCTCCTCCATCTATCAATCCCCTCCTCCACCCATCAATCCCCTCCTCCATCTATCAATCCCCTCCTCCATCTATCAATCCCCTCCTCCATCTATCAATCCCCTCCTCCATCTATCAATCCCCTCCTCCATCTATCAATCCCCTCCTCCACCCATCAATCCCCTCCTCCATCCATCAATCCCCTTCTCCAACTATCAATCCCCTCCTCCATCTATCAATCCCCTCCTCCATCTATCAATCCCCTCCTCCATCTATCAATCCCCTTCTCCAACTATCAATCCCCTCCTCCATCTATCAATCCCCTCCTCTATCTATCAATCCCCTCCTCCATCTATCAATCCCTTCATCCATCTATCAATCCCCTCCTCCATCCATCAATCCACTCCTCCATCTATCAATCCCCTCCTCCATCTATCAATCCCTTCATCCAACCCCATGGAACATCTCCTCGTCTCCCTGCTTCATGCCCAGTCATGCAGGAGAGTTGATGGTAGGGACATGGGCGTGTGATTGGTTAGACAGGAACCCTTCCTTCCTACCCACCCATTGTCTCTCGCACCACATTGATTTAATGACTTCTCGAGGAGACTGGACTTGTTTTCCTGCCAAAAAAAATAACCTTAAGGAGGAGGTTGTTGAAACGGCCACTAAATAGCCCACATAAGAATGATGATAAGGTTTGCTTTCAGGCTGACTTCAAACCACATATGATGTGACATTTATAATGAACTAGAGACCCTTTTCAAGCCACAAATGACACCTTCAGGTTCAGTTTGCTGTTTGCTTACCTTTTACGACGTTCCCCAACCTCAAATATACTGCTACTAAAAGTGCTGCAGAGTGCACAAAACCCCCTTTCTATAGGCGCTAATTAGCCAACTAGGCCAGCGAGTAAATTACAGAATTAAAAGCAGTAGTAGTAATAATGGATCAAAGAGGAGGGAGAGGGCCATGGTCCATGTTGTTAGATATGTTATTGATGTGTACGGGGAATTTGCATGGTGGGCACACAGGGCTTGCACGTCTGTCTTCTGGAAAAGGCAAACATTCCGCCATTTTGGATCGATGTGTATCACAGGGCTTGTTGTCTGTCTTCTGGGAAGGTAAACATTCTGCCATTTTGGATCGATGTGTATCACAGTGCTTGTTGTCTGGGGGTTTAGAGGAGGTCAGGGGTTCTGAAGGACATCCCAGAGACACAGATATGATACTCTCTCCATAGCTTTTAGTTGGATTTCTAAGGAGTGGGGGAGCAACGAACAGGCCTTGTGTCGGAGCTCAGATTGAAATAAATGAGCTCCGAATACCCCACCCTATATAGAGGAAAATATTACCCTTCCCCCATCAATACCCCATCTCATCTATGTAGAAGAAAATATTACCCTTCCCCCATCTATACCCCACTCTATGTAGAGGATAACATTACCCTTCCCCCATCAATACCCCATCTCATCTATGTAGAGGAAAATATTACCCTTCCCCCATCTATACCCCACCCTGTGTAGAGGATAATATTACCCTTCCCCCATCTATACCCCACCCTGTGTAGAGGATAATATTACCCTTCTCCATCTATACCCCACCCTGTGTAGAGGATAATATTCCCCTTCCCCATCTATACCCCACCCTATGTAGAGGATAATATTCCCCTTCCCCCATCTATACCCCACCCTGTGTAGAGGATAATATTCCCCTTCCCCCATCTATATCCCACCCTGTGTAGAGGATAATATTCCCCTTCCCCATCAATACCCCACCCTATGTAGAGGATAATATTCCCCTTCCCCATCTATACCCCACCTTATGTAGATGATAATATTCCCCTTCCCCATCAATACCCCACCTTATGTAGAGGATAATATTCCCCTTCATCATCTATACCCCATCTTATCTGTGTAGAGGATAATATTCCCCTTCCCCATCAATACCCCACCCTATGTAGAGGATAATATTCCCCTTCCCCATCTATACCCCACCTTATGTAGAGGATAATATTCCCCTTCCCCCATCAATACCCCATCTCATCTATGTAGAGGATAATATTCCCCTTCCCCCATCAATACCCCATCTTATCTATATAGAGGATAATATTCCCCTTCCCCCATCAATACCCCATCTTATCTATGTAGAGGATAATATTCCCCTTCCCCATCAATACCCCACCCTATGTAGAGGATAATATTCCCCTTCCCCATCTATACCCCACCCTATGTAGAGGATAATATTCCCCTTCCCCATCTATACCCCACCCTATGTAGAGGATAATATTCCCCTTCATCATCTATACCCCACCCTATGTAGAGGATAATATTCCCCTTCCCCACCCTATGTAGAGGATAATATTCCCCTTCCCCATCTATACCCCACCCTATGTAGAGGATAATATTCCCCTTCCCCATCCTATGTAGAGGATAATATTCCCCTTCCCAATCTATACCCCACCCTATGTAGAGGATAATATTCCCCTTACCCCATCTATACCCCATCTTATGTAGAGGATAATATTCCCCTTCCCCCATCTATACCCCATCTTATCTATGTAGGGGATAATATTCCCCTTCCCCCATCAATACCCCATCTTATCTATGTAGAGGATAATATTCCCCTTCCCCCATCAATACCCCACCCTATGTAGAGGATAATATTCCCCTTCCCCATCTATACCCCACCCTATGTAGAGGATAATATTCCCCTTCCCCCATCTATACCCCATCTCATCTATGTAGAGGATAATATTCCCCTTCCCCCATCTATACCCCATCTTATCTATGTAGAGGATAATATTCCCCTTCCCCACCCTATGTAGAGGATAATATTCCCCTTCCCCCATCTATACCCCATCTTATGTAGAGGATAATATTCCCCTTCCCCCATCTATACCCCATCTTATCTATGTAGAGGATAATATTCCCCTTCCCCCATCTATACCCCATGTTATGTAGAGGATAATATTCCCCTTCCCCATCTATACCCCATCTTATCTATGTAGAGGATCATATTCCCCTTCCCCCATCTATACCCCACCCTATGTAGAGGATAATATTCCCCTTCCCAACCCTATGTAGAGGATAATATTCCCCTTCCCCCATCTATACCCCATCTTATGTAGAGGATAATATTCCCCTTCCCCCATCAATACCCCATCTTATCTATGTAGAGGATAATATTCCCCTTCCCCCATCAATACCCCATCTTATCTATGTAGAGGATAATATTCCCCTTCCCCCATCAATACCCCATCTTATCTATGTAGAGGATAATATTCCCCTTCCCCATCAATACCCCACCCTATGTAGAGGATAATATTCCCCTTCCCCCATCTATACCCCACCCTATGTAGAGGATAATATTCCCCTTCCCCACCCTATGTAGAGGATAATATTCCCCTTCCCCCATCTATACCCCATCTTATGTAGAGGATAATATTCCCCTTCCCCATCTATACCCCACCCTATGTAGAGGATAATATTCCCCTTCCCCCATCTATACCCCATCTTATCTATGTAGAGGATAATATTCCCCTTCCCCACCCTATGTAGAGGATAATATTCCCCTTCCCCCATCTATACCCCATCTTATGTTGAGGATAATATTCCGCTTCCCCCATCTATACCCCATCTTATCTATGTAGAGGATAATATTCCCCTTCCCCATCTATACCCCACCCTATGTAGAGGATAATATTCCCCTTCCCCACCCTATGTAGAGGATAATATTCCCCTTCCCCATCTATACCCCACCCTATGTAGAGGATAATATTCCCCTTCCCCATCAATACCCCATCTTATCTATGTAGAGGATAATATTCCCCTTCCCCATCAATACCCCATCTTATCTATGTAGAGGATAATATTCCCCTTCCCCCATCTATACCCCATCTTATCTATGTAGAGGATAATATTCCCCTTCCCCCATCTATACCCCATGTTATGTAGAGGATAATATTCCCCTTCCCCATCTATACCCCATGTTATGTAGAGGATAATATTCCCCTTCCCCCATCTATACCCCATGTTATGTAGAGGATAATATTCCCCTTCCCCATCAATACCCCATCTTATGTAGAGGATAATATTCCCCTTCCCCCATCAATACCCCATCTTATCTATGTAGAGGATAATATTCCCCTTCCCCCATCAATACCCCACCCTGTGTAGAGGATAATATTCCCCTTCCCCCATCAATACCCCATCTTATCTATGTAGAGGATAATATTCCCCTTCCCCATCAATACCCCATCTTATCTATGTAGAGGATAATATTCCCCTTCCCCATCAATACCCCATCTTATCTATGTAGAGGATAATATTCCCCTTCCCCATCAATACCCCATCTTATGTAGAGGATAATATTCCCCTTCCCCCATCAATACCCCATCTTATCTATGTAGAGGATAATATTCCTCTTCCCCCATCAATACCCCATGTTATGTAGAGGATAATATTCCCCTTCCCCATCTATACCCCATCTTATGTATGTAGAGGATAATATTCCCCTTCCCCATCTATACCCCATCTTATCTATGTAGAGGATAATATTCCCCTTCCCCATCAATACCCCATCTTATCTATGTAGAGGATAATATTCCCCTTCCCCATCAATACCCCATCTTATCTATGTAGAGGATAATATTCCCCTTCCCCATCAATACCCCATCTTATCTATGTAGAGGATAATATTCCCCTTCCCCATCAATACCCCATCTTATCTATGTAGAGGATAATATTCCCCTTCCCCATCAATACCCCATCTTATCTATGTAGAGGATAATATTCCCCTTCCCCATCAATACCCCATCTTATCTATGTAGAGGATAATATTCCCCTTCCCCATCAATACCCCATCTTATCTATGTAGAGGATAATATTCCCCTTCCCCATCAATACCCCATCTTATCTATGTAGAGGATAATATTCCCCTTCCCCATCAATACCCCATCTTATCTATGTAGAGGATAATATTCCTCTTCCCCCATCAATACCCCATCTTATCTATGTAGAGGATAATATTCCCCTTCCCCCATCAATACCCCATGTTATGTAGAGGATAATATTCCCCTTCCCCCATCAATACCCCATGTTATGTAGAGGATAATATTCCCCTTCCCCCATCAATACCCCATCTTATGTAGAGGATAATATTCCCCTTCCCCATCTATACCCCATCTTATCTATGTAGAGGATAATATTCCCCTTCCCCCATCAATACCCCATCTTATCTATGTAGAGGATAATATTCCCCTTCCCCATCTATACCCCATCTTATCTATGTAGAGGATAATATTCCCCTTCCCCATCTATACCCCATCTTATCTATGTAGAGGATAATATTACCCTTCCCCATCAATACCCCATCTTATCTATGTAGAGGATAATATTCCCCTTCCCCCATCAATACCCCATCTTATCTATGTAGAGGATAATATTCCCCTTCCCCATCTATACCCCATCTTATCTATGTAGAGGATAATATTCCCCTTCCCCATCAATACCCCATCTTATCTATGTAGAGGATAATATTCCTCTTCCCCCATCAATACCCCATGTTATGTAGAGGATAATATTCCCCTTCCCCATCAATACCCCATCTTATGTAGAGGATAATATTCCCCTTCCCCCATCAATACCCCATCTTATCTATGTAGAGGATAATATTCCCCTTCCCCCATCAATACCCCACCCTGTGTAGAGGATAATATTCCCCTTCCCCCATCAATACCCCATCTTATCTATGTAGAGGATAATATTCCCCTTCCCCATCAATACCCCATCTTATCTATGTAGAGGATAATATTCCCCTTCCCCATCAATACCCCATCTTATCTATGTAGAGGATAATATTCCCCTTCCCCATCAATACCCCATCTTATGTAGAGGATAATATTCCCCTTCCCCCATCAATACCCCATCTTATCTATGTAGAGGATAATATTCCTCTTCCCCCATCAATACCCCATGTTATGTAGAGGATAATATTCCCCTTCCCCATCTATACCCCATCTTATGTATGTAGAGGATAATATTCCCCTTCCCCATCTATACCCCATCTTATCTATGTAGAGGATAATATTCCCCTTCCCCATCAATACCCCATCTTATCTATGTAGAGGATAATATTCCCCTTCCCCATCAATACCCCATCTTATCTATGTAGAGGATAATATTCCCCTTCCCCATCAATACCCCATCTTATCTATGTAGAGGATAATATTCCCCTTCCCCATCAATACCCCATCTTATCTATGTAGAGGATAATATTCCCCTTCCCCATCAATACCCCATCTTATCTATGTAGAGGATAATATTCCCCTTCCCCATCAATACCCCATCTTATCTATGTAGAGGATAATATTCCCCTTCCCCATCAATACCCCATCTTATCTATGTAGAGGATAATATTCCCCTTCCCCATCAATACCCCATCTTATCTATGTAGAGGATAATATTCCCCTTCCCCATCAATACCCCATCTTATCTATGTAGAGGATAATATTCCTCTTCCCCCATCAATACCCCATCTTATCTATGTAGAGGATAATATTCCCCTTCCCCCATCAATACCCCATGTTATGTAGAGGATAATATTCCCCTTCCCCCATCAATACCCCATGTTATGTAGAGGATAATATTCCCCTTCCCCCATCAATACCCCATCTTATGTAGAGGATAATATTCCCCTTCCCCATCTATACCCCATCTTATCTATGTAGAGGATAATATTCCCCTTCCCCCATCAATACCCCATCTTATCTATGTAGAGGATAATATTCCCCTTCCCCATCTATACCCCATCTTATCTATGTAGAGGATAATATTCCCCTTCCCCATCTATACCCCATCTTATCTATGTAGAGGATAATATTACCCTTCCCCATCAATACCCCATCTTATCTATGTAGAGGATAATATTCCCCTTCCCCCATCAATACCCCATCTTATCTATGTAGAGGATAATATTCCCCTTCCCCATCTATACCCCATCTTATCTATGTAGAGGATAATATTCCCCTTCCCCATCAATACCCCATCTTATCTATGTAGAGGATAATATTCCTCTTCCCCCATCAATACCCCATGTTATGTAGAGGATAATATTCCCCTTCCCCATCTATACCCCATCTTATGTATGTAGAGGATAATATTCCCCTTCCCCATCTATACCCCATCTTATCTATGTAGAGGATAATATTCCCCTTCCCCATCAATACCCCATCTTATCTATGTAGAGGATAATATTCCCCTTCCCCATCAATACCCCATCTTATCTATGTAGAGGATAATATTCCCCTTCCCCATCAATACCCCATCTTATCTATGTAGAGGATAATATTCCCCTTCCCCATCAATACCCCATCTTATCTATGTAGAGGATAATATTCCCCTTCCCCATCAATACCCCATCTTATCTATGTAGAGGATAATATTCCCCTTCCCCATCAATACCCCATCTTATCTATGTAGAGGATAATATTCCCCTTCCCCATCAATACCCCATCTTATCTATGTAGAGGATAATATTCCCCTTCCCCATCAATACCCCATCTTATCTATGTAGAGGATAATATTCCCCTTCCCCATCAATACCCCATCTTATCTATGTAGAGGATAATATTCCTCTTCCCCCATCAATACCCCATCTTATCTATGTAGAGGATAATATTCCCCTTCCCCCATCAATACCCCATGTTATGTAGAGGATAATATTCCCCTTCCCCCATCAATACCCCATGTTATGTAGAGGATAATATTCCCCTTCCCCCATCAATACCCCATCTTATGTAGAGGATAATATTCCCCTTCCCCATCTATACCCCATCTTATCTATGTAGAGGATAATATTCCCCTTCCCCATCTATACCCCATCTTATCTATGTAGAGGATAATATTCCCCTTCCCCATCTATACCCCATCTTATCTATGTAGAGGATAATATTCCCCTTCCCCATCTATACCCCATCTTATCTATGTAGAGGATAATATTCCCCTTCCCCATCTATACCCCATCTTATCTATGTAGAGGATAATATTACCCTTCCCCATCAATACCCCATCTTATCTATGTAGAGGATAATATTCCCCTTCCCCCATCAATACCCCATCTTATCTATGTAGAGGATAATATTCCCCTTCCCCATCTATACCCCATCTTATCTATGTAGAGGATAATATTCCCCTTCCCCATCAATACCCCATCTTATCTATGTAGAGGATAATATTCCCCTTCCCCATCTATACCCCATCTTATCTATGTAGAGGATAATATTCCCCTTCCCCATCTATACCCCATCTTATCTATGTAGAGGATAATATTACCCTTCCCCATCAATACCCCATCTTATCTATTTAGAGGATAATATTCCCCTTCCCCATCAATACCCCATCTTATCTATGTAGAGGATAATATTACCCTTCCCCATCTATACCCCATCTTATCTATGTAGAGGATAATATTACCCTTCCCCATCTATACCCCATCTTATCTATGTAGAGGATAATATTACCCTTCCCCATCTATACCCCATCTTATCTATGTAGAGGATAATATTCCCCTTCCCCATCTATACCCCATCTTATCTATGTAGAGGATAATATTCCCCTTCCCCATCAATACCCCATCTTATCTATGTAGAGGATAATATTCCCCTTCCCCATCTATACCCCATCTTATCTATGTAGAGGATAATATTACCCTTCCCCATCTATACCCCATCTTATCTATGTAGAGGATAATATTCCCCTTCCCCATCTATACCCCATCTTATCTATGTAGAGGATAATATTCCCCTTCCCCATCTATACCCCATCTTATCTATGTAGAGGATAATATTCCCCTTCCCCATCTATACCCCATCTTATCTATGTAGAGGATAATATTCCCCTTCCCCATCTATACCCCATCTTATCTATGTAGAGGATAATATTCCCCTTCCCCATCAATACCCCATGTTATGTAGAGGATAATATTCCCCTTCCCCCATCAATACCCCATCTTATCTATGTAGAGGATAATATTCCCCTTCCCCATCAATACCCCATGTTATGTAGAGGATAATATTCCCCTTCCCCCATCAATACCCCATCTTATCTATGTAGAGGATAATATTCCCCTTCCCCATCAATACCCCATCTTATCTATGTAGAGGATAATATTCCCCTTCCCCATCAATACCCCATCTTATCTATGTAGAGGATAATATTCCCCTTCCCCATCAATACCCCATCTTATCTATGTAGAGGATAATATTCCCCTGCCCCATCAATACCCCATCTTATCTATGTAGAGGATAATATTCCCCTTCCCCATCAATACCCCATCTTATCTATGTAGAGGATAATATTCCCCTTCCCCATCAATACCCCATCTTATCTATGTAGAGGATAATATTCCTCTTCCCCATCAATACCCCATCTTATCAATGTAGAGGATAATATTCCCCTTCCCCATCAATACCCCATCTTATCTATGTAGAGGATAATATTCCTCTTCCCCATCAATACCCCATCTTATCTATGTAGAGGATAATATTCCCCTTCCCCATCAATACCCCATCTTATCTATGTAGAGGATAATATTCCCCTTCCCCATCAATACCCCATCTTATCTATGTAGAGGATAATATTACCCTTCCCCATCTATACCCCATCTTATCTATGTAGAGGATAATATTACCCTTCCCCATCTATACCCCATCTTATCTATGTAGAGGATAATATTACCCTTCCCCATCTATACCCCATCTTATCTATGTAGAGGATAATATTCCCCTTCCCCATCTATACCCCATCTTATCTATGTAGAGGATAATATTCCCCTTCCCCATCTATACCCCATCTTATCTATGTAGAGGATAATATTCCCCTTCCCCATCAATACCCCATCTTATCTATGTAGAGGATAATATTCCCCTTCCCCATCAATACCCCATCTTATCTATGTAGAGGATAATATTCCCCTTCCCCCATCAATACCCCATCTTATCTATGTAGAGGATAATATTCCCCTTCCCCATCAATACCCCATCTTATCTATGTAGAGGATAATATTCCCCTTCCCCCATCAATACTCCATCTCATCTATGTAGAGGATAATATTCCCCTTCCCCATCTATACCCC
Organism: Oncorhynchus mykiss; assembly: GCF_057628025.1. Lineage (NCBI taxonomy): Eukaryota > Metazoa > Chordata > Actinopteri > Salmoniformes > Salmonidae > Oncorhynchus > Oncorhynchus mykiss. The sequence goes on from NC_143039.1 coordinate 16,258,168, forward strand.
ATCTTATCTATGTAGAGGATAATATTCCACTTCCCCCATCAATACCCCATCTTATCTATGTAGAGGATAATATTACCCTTCCCCCATCTATACCCCATCTTATCTATGTAGAGGATAATATTCCCCTTCCCCATCAATACCCCATCTTATCTATGTAGAGGATAATATTCCCCTTCCCCATCAATACCCCATCTTATCTATGTAGAGGAAACAGGAAACATATTAATTCAAACTGCACCTCTTCCTTGACACAAATACCAGTAACAGGAATTGACCAGGTTCCTTCTCCATATCCTGTCTCTGTTGTCAGGTGACATCAGGAGTTGGACAATGTGTGTTCTCTTGCCTACGGAAATCACTTGGCAACATGATTTGAACCAAAAACTATGGGCTTGTTTCTCTGCAACAAAAAAAACAATTTTTGTTTTTGTTGTGAATCATGAAAGTCACATTGGCATGTCATAATGCGTGTAGATTACTTTTGTATTATTTTCCAGATGACATCCTAACGTCATATTCATTCACATGCTATGGAACACAGACATGTTATGCTGCAAGGGGCAGCAGTCAGAACAGAGTGTTATATGGAGAGGTTTGGATTGATAGAACACACCAACCTCACTATGTGTCTATAGTTAGACCTGGTTTGTCCACAGAGGGTCTACAGAGTGTTATATGGAGAGGTTTGTATGGATAGAACACACCAACCTCACTATGTGTCTATAGTTAGACCTGGTTTGTCCACAGAGGGTCAACAGAGTGATAGGAATGTCTTTATCTGTAAATCTAATGTATGTTGGGAATAGCTGAGCTGTACTCCTTCAGGGGTGAGAAGATGCTCTGCGTCTGGTCTGAGTGGATGTCTTATCTCACCCCTAGCTGAGGAGGAAATGTTACCCCTCTCTCTCTTTCTCTCTCTCTCTCTCTCGCTCTCTCTCTCTCTCTCTCTCTCTCTCTCCCTCCCTCGCTCTTTCTCTCTCTCCCTCCCTCCCTCGCTCTTTCTCTCTCTCTCCCTCTCTCTCTCTCTCTCTCTCCTCCTCCCTCCCTCGCTCTTTCTCTCTCTCTCTCTCTCTCTCCCTCCCTCCCTCCCTCCCTCCCTCCCTCTCTCTCTCTCTCTCTCTCTCTCTCTCTCTCTCTCTCTCTCTTTCTCTCTCTCTCTCCCTCTCTCTCTCCCCCCCTCTCTCTCTCTCTCTCTCTCTCTCTCTCTCTCTCTCTCTCTCTCTCTCTCCCCCTCCCTCCCTCCCTCCCTCCCTCCCTCTCTTCCTCTTGTTGGACTACGTCCGTCCACCTGGGTTCAGAAGACAGGAAACAAGCTGCTCTGACCAGTCCCATGTTCCACCGAGGAGAGGAAACGGTGGAGTGGAATTATCCCAGGTTGCTAAGGAACGATGGCCCTGGAAATGCCTACAATGAAATGGATGACCCACAACACACAGTTATTGCACGACATCTGGCTTGTAGGACCAATGTCCCAGGTCTGAGATGTGACACAGTAAAACACACCATATTCCAAGAAATAGTCATCAACTGGACTCCAATGGGTTTGCAGGCATTGTTTTCCTCAGAACATAGAGAGCTCAACCATGGCCTCCCAGCCCATTTCTAATGGGATGTGATTTTGGTAAATTAACAGTGTTCCTATTTAACGACTCACCGACTCCAGATGTTGAACGAACAGAAATGCTGATGGGACAGACTTCTAAAGGCAACAACTATTTCCCCTTTTCTCTTAGTAGACTGACATGTTTCATCCTCCAATACCCTTCAGTACTTTTCTTCAAATGTTTAGGCTACTTTATATTCTCTCAATATATACTGTATATATACTGTGTAAATATATATATCTCTCTCTCTATATATATATATATATATATATATATACATACAATATGCATTATTTCATTGCTGATCTTGCAGTTGTAGTACATTAGTACCTCACTACATGACCAGATGGATTAGTCCCTCACTACATGACCAGATGGATTAGTCCCTCACTACATGACCAGATGGATTAGTCCCTCACTACATGACCAGATGGATTAGTCCCTCACTACATGACCAGATGGATTAATCCCTCACTACATGACCAGATGGATTAGTCCCTCACTACATGACCAGATGGATTAATCCCTCACTACATGACCAGATGGATTAGTCCCTCACTACATGACCAGATGGATTAGTCCCTCATTATCATAACTAGATGGATTAGTCCCTCACTACATAACCAGATGGATTAGTCCCTCACTACATGACCAGACGGATTAGTCCCTCACTATCATGACCAGATGGATTAGTCCCTCACTACATAACCAGATGGATTAGTCCCTCACTACCATAACCAGATGGATTAGTCCCCCATTATGATGCATCAGATGGATTAGTCCTCCATTATGATGCATCATATGGAATTATTCCCCCATTATGATGCATCATATGGAATTATTCCCCCATTATGATGCAGCAGATGGATTAGTCCCCCATTATGATGCATCATATGGAATTATTCCCCCATTATGATGCAGCAGATGGATTAGTCCCCCATTATGATGCATCAGATAATACCAATAAAACTTGCTGCAGGTTCACAGTCCCTGCTAATCTCTCTTTGTAATGATGTGAATGAGCTGAGCGATAGCAAAGCTGTTGGTTTCATGTCTCCAAGGAACACCAACACAGGGTACGTTGTTGAGGGTACGTTGTTGTGCTACTGTGTTAAGCCGACAGGCATCATATTGCATAACATCCCAACGTTCCCATCAACAACTAAATCTTATTCCCTTGTGGATTGTTAAGAGTCCCCTGTCATCCTTCCTACTTTGATCTGGTTACAGGTCTGACACTAATATATATTATCCTCTCCTCTACGTTCCAGAGGCTTCCTACACGCTGTTAGGGGCTGTAGCCCTAAAGGCTCCTTACTCCCTTTATAGTGCACTACTTTCAACAGGGGACCATAGGGCCCTGGTCATAAGGAGTGCACTATACAGGGAATAGGGTGCCATTTGGGACGAAGCCAGGGGGATCGGCTGAGCTCTCTAAATTAAAGCTGGAGGGTGGCGAGGGTGTTCTGCAGCTTACCAAACACAGTCAGCTCAGTCCTGTCAGTCTGTCACACAGGACTCAATGTTGGACAGACAGCTTGGTAATAGTCCAATTTGCTGACAAGACAAGCACCTCAGGTTTGGGAAAAATAAAGTTTATTCTGTGATTGTTTTTGCATCAGGAACTTTTTTATGTAACTTCTAAAACAGGTAAATCATCAGAATAATATTAACATACATCAGACACACAGACACACATGGTAACACAGAGACACATGGCAACACAGAGACACATGGCAACACAGAGACACATGGTAACACAGAGACCCATGGTAACACAGACACATGGCAACACAGAGACACATGGTAACACAGAGACACATGGCAACACAGAGACACATAGTAACACAGACACATGGCAACACAGAGACACATGGCAACACAGACACATCAGACACACAAACACACATCAGACACACAGACACACATGGCAACACAGAGACACATGGCAACACAGAGACACATGGCAACACAGAGACACATGGCAACACAGAGACCCATGGTAACACAGAGACACATGGTAACACAGAGACACATGGCAACACAGAGACACATGGTAACACAGAGACACATGGTAACACAGAGACACATGGCAACACAGAGACACATGGTAACACAGAGACACATGGTAACACAGAGACACATGGTAACACAGAGACACATGGTAACACAGAGACACATGGCAACACAGAGACACATGTATTGTATTGTTCATACAGACTAACCATGGCTGTATTGTACTGTTCATACAGACTAACCAGGGCTGTATTGTTTTGTTCATACAGACTAACCAGGGCTGTATTGTAATGTTCATACAGACTAACCAGGGCTGTATTGTATTGTTCATACAGACTAACCAGGGCTGTATTGTACTGTTCATACAGACTAACCAGGGCTGTATTGTATTGTTCACACAGACTAACCAGGGCTGTATTGTATTGTTCATACAGACTAACCAGGGCTGTATTGTATTGTTCATACAGACTAACCAGGGCTGTATTGTATTGTTCATACAGACTAACCAGGGCTGTATTGTATTGTTCATACAGACTAACCAGGGCTGTATTGTATTGTTCACACAGACTAACCAGGGCTGTATTGTACTGTTCATACAGACTAACCATGGCATGGCTGTATGAGTTTCTGTTGGTCCATTTGGTCTCCCCCCCCTCCCCCATATGATCGTTGGAGGCTAACCTCCCCATCTCACACTGTCTGAGTGGGAGAGGGGTCCGCTCTGGGCAACACACACACACACACACACACACACACACACACACACACACACACACACACACACACACACACACACACACACACACACACACACACACAGGAGCCTCTGGGTGTGAAAGGCTGGCTGCTTCCCTCACCCCAACACATTCACATGATGCTGTGACATTTCAGGCCCTCTGTGGATAATGCTTCTGCAATGTCTGATGGGGGATATGTGTGTGCGTGCACATGTGTGTGTGTACGTGTGTTTGTGTGCGTGTGCGTTTGTGCATGTGTGTGTGTGTGTTTCTGCGATGTGTGTGTGTGTCTGCGCGTGCCTGTGTGTAAACGACTTTGTACCTATCATGTTTACAGAATGTGACAAGCAAATCTATAAAAGACATCAACCAACGTGGAAAAATAAATGTTCAGTCAATGGGGTGGAATTCTACTGCCTGGCTTTGACTCGAAAAAATTATATTTTCTGAAACATGTGACGGAAATGACAGATCTAGGTCAGAGACCCAAGTCCAGGAAGAACTGTGACAATTTGTCTCGAAACGGTTACAAGTACTCTCTAAAATAAAGAATGATATATTTTATATACGTTTATTATTTGTCTTACGTAAGTGACACAAACCATGTTGTAAATCGTAAATTGCTTGTAAAATTGCACATCTGAAACTAGATTTTATTTACAGTAATATACTGTGTCTTTTGCCAGCAGATGCATAAGGGGGGACAGGTCACTGTAACTAAGTGTGTCATCTGCTTGCAGATGCTGTTATGAATTGTCACACAGTTGTTGAGTCTCATCTGGTTATGCCTGTGGGTTGTGACCACTGGTTCTTCTGTAATGACTGAGTCCATTCTGTCAACACTGTATAGAGCTTGGCTTCTGCTTGATAATACAACCAACTGAAAGCCCGGTGTAAGGTCTGGGGGGAGGGGTGGAGGGTGTAGAGGGGTGGAGGGGTGTGGAGGGGTGGAGGGGTGGAGGAGTGGAGGGGTGGAGGGGTGGAGGGTGTGGAGGAGTGGAGGGGTGGAAGGGTGGAGGAGTGGAGGGTGTAGATTATGTAGATTATAATTACATTGACATTTTTTTAGGGGTTGATACATTACTCATGAGGGCAATTTAAGTCCAACATTTTAAAGTGGAAATTACAAACATTAGAAGCTTTTTTAAACCTTGAATATGCTGCAGGTTTGCATTTCCTGCTGTGGAGGAAAATTCTCAGCAACAAAAGAGATTAAGAGATTAAGATCCTACATCTGTAGGGAGTAGTATTGCACTTTGTAGAGAATAAGGTGCCATGTTGTTTCTCGTTTACTCACCTCTGTTTAGAAAGACATGTAGATCTCTATCTATGTGGTTGTCTATGTATCTTACAGGTGGAAATACCTCTGTGTGATGCTGTTGAAGTTCCCTCCAGGAATTCCTGGTCAGGATATTCAATGGACGCACAAGTCTTTTAATTATGTGAGCACTTTATGATGTTGTTTGTGTATCTGGATTGGAAGTGAACTGGATAAGGTTAGGGTTAGTGTTTAGGTATCTGGATTGGAACTGGATAAGGTTAGGGTTAGTGTTTAGGTATCTGGATTGGAACTGGATAAGGTTAGGGTTAGTGTTTAGGTATCTGGAAGTGAACTGGATAAGGTTAGGGTTAGTGTTTAGGTATCTGGAAGTGAACTGGATAAGGTTAGGGTTAGTGTTTAGGTATCTGGATTGGAACTGGATAAGGTTAGGGTTAGTGTTTAGGTATCTGGAAGTAAACTAGGCAGGGAAATAAGAACTGATACTATAGTTGAAGTTGGAAGTTTACATACATCTTAGCCAAATACATTTAAACTCAGTTTTTGACATCACAATTCCTGACATTTAATCCTAGTAAAAATTCCCTGTGTTGGGTCAGTCTGGATCACCAATTCATTTTAAGAATGTGAAATGTCAGAATAATAGTAGAGAGAATGATTCATTTCAGCTTTTGTTTCTTTCATCACATTCTCAGTGGGTCAGAAGTTTACATACACTCAATTAGTATTTGGTAGCATTGCCTTTGAATTGTTTAATTTGGGTCAAACGTTTCAGGTAGCCTTCCACAAGCTTCCCACAATAAGTTGGGTGAATTTTGGCCCATTCCTCCTGACAGAGCTGGTGTAACTGAGTCAGGTTTTCAGGCCTCCTTGCTCACACACGCTTTTTCAGTTCTGCCCACAAATGTTCTATAGGATGAGTTCAGGGCTTTGTGATGGCCACTCCAATACCTTGACTTTGTTGTCCTTAAGCCATTTTGCCACAACTTTGGAAGTATGTTTGAGGTCATTGTCCATTAAGAAGGCCCATTTGCGACCAAGTTTTAACTTCCTGACTGATGTCTTGAGATGTTGCTTCAAGATATCAACCTAATTTGCCTTCCTCATGAGGCCATCTATTTTGTGAAGTGCACCAGTCCCTCCTGCAGCAAATTGCTCCCAAGGATGAATCAGACTTGTAGAGGTCCACAATTTTCT